>NC_133339.1:30484653-30602153 GCF_030506205.2 Paramisgurnus dabryanus
ATACACAGATGTGTTTGATCTACAACAGGAATTGTCTCTGTTATGTTCTATCCTCAAAAAGCCTTTTCATTGACAGACAGGAAGTAAATGATTTCAGACAAATTTTATTGTATCCTCCATTAGGAACACTGCGCTCTCTCATACTACATGAAGTGTTGAAGCATTTTACGTTACACTACAGCCAAAGCAAGCACATAGTCCTGATGTGGGTGAGGTGGCCAGGCACATTTGATGAGAGTTTTTTTTTTTTTTTTGTAACAAATATATATAACACATCATTTCTTGGGAAATAAATACATATTTTTAAAGTTTATAAAAAGCCATATATAGTCGGCGCCGATAGCCCTGTGGTTAGTGCGCCGACACATAGCACCAGTGTGCTCACGGCGACCCGAGTTCGATTCCCGTCTCTGAGGTCCTTTGCCGATCCCGCTCCCCTATCTCTTCCCAACACTTTCCTGTCTACACTCCACTATACTCACTAAATAAAAAGCCTGAAAAAAAAGATGCTAAAAAAAATAAAAAATAAAAAGCCATATATATCAGATCTCTGAGTATTTATATGCAGTTGCTTGGGAACTCATTGCTATCATGTTGCTAGGATGATTTGGGTGATGGATAGCGCACCCCCTGTAATACTCTAGTCTAGTGGCGGGTGGTGACTTCTTTTTTCAAGGGCGCTCGATGCGAAGTTCGTTACAACATGTATGTAGCCCGTCATGTGTGTGATTTGTAATTTCAAAGTATGTGTTTAACCCGTCAAGTGAACCTATGGGCATCACATGTTTTGTCAAAATAAATGCCTGATGCAGATACGTTTATGATAAAAGAGACACTCGCGTTTGGCAGACACTCGCATAATCTCATGCGTAATCAGAGTTTACTGTTAAGGGAGTGTATTTTGAGCGTCTCTTTTATCATAATCGATTTTGACCCACATGCAGCAGGAACTTATTTTGACAAAAGACATGATGTACTTGGTTCACATGATGCAAAAAACACATATTTTGAAAACACGAGCAAAACACATGACACTCTGAACACATATTTTGAATTTGCGCCCCTTGGATGAGCAGTCACGAGCCACCACTGATCTAGTCTCTAGATTTGTGTAGAATGACTTAATTAGTTTCATTATCTGCCAACAAAGACTTCCTGTTTGGGCCGATTTCATAGTTATTTGCTTCAAATTAGCCCAGAAACTATCATAAGAGCTCAACTGTAATTTCAAGCAAGAGCAATCTGTCGTGATTATCACAGTCGGATTTGCTCAGAAAGAAAAGGCAGTAGAAGCCGCCCAATCCCAAACAGCGAGAGAGGAAGAGGTATTTGAGGTACACACAGACATAAACAACGGGATACAAACAGATAGTGTGATTCTGCAGTAATGATATGTTTGGCCTTGCTGATCTGTGGAGAGCTTGGAGATCTGTGACGGTGGGAATTAGGCCTCGGAGAGACACATAAGTGCTCTTTCCTCCACAGTACACACAGCTGCAGCATTGGGTAAACACATTCATACATCACCACACAGGTGCATTCACATGTATGCCAGTGTGATACTAAGGGGTAAGAGGAATAAAACTACCCATGTCTAAGTTTGTGTGAGAGTTAGCTTAGCAGTTCATTTATTTTATGTTACACCAAGGGGCTGTCAAATGCTTTATTCTGATTGGGTGAGAAAGTTTATGCATTATTTTCGATAAACGCACACCTGAAATGTCAAATGTCTTAAAATAACCACCAAAGCAATGTCAGTGGTCGTCGACAATTATTCCTTACAAAATACGCATGCTTTGCCAATGACACAATTTTATATTTTCACAATTTTTTTCTAAAGAGCACCTAATATGCCCTTTTTTATGTCTTGATATTGTTTAAGTGGGGTACTAGAATAAGTTTTCATGTTTTTTTGTTACATGTTTTACATTATTGTTGCGTCTCTCGTCCAAGTCCGTTGCAAATGGTCAAGCTGGCTCAGTATGTTGTGATTGGCCCAGGCTGTTGTCACTTAGAGCGTGTATCAGAAATGTCCCGCCTCCCTTACGAGGAGGCACACACTGTAGCTTTTCAAACAATGGCATCAGTCCAATATGTGGAGTAATAGTCAAGCTGAGAGTCATTCTCGGACCAGTTTTACCATCGGTTTAACGGATGGGTCGAGATTTGGTAACGCAATGGAGGAAAGTCTTGTGTACAGTATGTGAACCTCACTGCATGTTTGAGTACTTGACTCTCATACTGGACCATTTATCAGTTTGATGCTGGCTGGTTACAAAAGCACGACTTGGACAGGATGTTTCAGAGGTTTTTATTTTGTAATTGTCTTATATATTCCAGATCCAATGTCAGATGGAACCTTTAAAACACACACACACTATCCATGTATGACACAGGACAGCCTTCAGAGAGGATGATAGGGATTGAAGGGACAAAACACACTGTTAGTTATCTTGTGATAGAGCGGGTGTAGCTGAATCTGTGTAGACAATGAACAGAGACTTAGGGCGCACTGATATTCAACTGAATCGAGCCTGATCACGTTTTCATCATTAGGATACAATTGTTTTGAAAATACAGGATGTAAAGCGCTTTCTTAATACCGGAGCAGTTTGTTTTTATTTATTCTGAGTCATTTGGGGTGTGATGACACACATCGTATTGCTTTGTCGATCTGTGTGTGTGTGTGTGTTTGTGTCTTTGTGCTCATTTGCAGGTGACTGGCTGACTAATTGATTGGGAACACCAGGGTGCAAGTTTCAGCTTCTCCCATTGGCTGGTCTGTCCGCACCCATTTGGACTCCATATTTATTTTTCGTTTTTGTTTGTGATTATTTTTTGGCTTAAGCTGTGTTAATTGTATTATTACAGTTTTTTCTTTAATATGCTTTGTTAGAAATAATATTCAATTTTGAATTACGTTCATCTTTTCCATTCTTTTGTAGTGAAGTTTACAATCTAAACAATATCTTTGCACGTTTTAAATTGTGTAACTGTAGCAGCATCTTTGTTGTGAACATGTAGATACATGGTTCTCTCTTTAAGGCAACTTTACAAGACTGAATTATCTCATGAAAATATAAAACAATCACCGGGTAAAGGGTATGAGAACAAACGTGACACAACTGTTTTAATTACCTACTGGATAGTTTCCCACAAATGTGCCCACGCATCGACTAAAAAAAATAGCAAAACATTTTGAGACCATGCAGCACAAATCATCCTGTCTAACTTTAGCTCTGCACAAACATTTGTGGTTAAACCGATGCTCATAACATTCACACATGTACTTAACTTAGCAATGGGTTAACTGATTCTGCATCTTTGTGATCTTAATGCATCCATCTTGTTTATGATAAGCTTGAGGACATTTATAATAGTTTATAAATAAGAACTACTCACCACAACACATGCACATAGCCCATGCTTTTCCTTTCTGGGAAGTGTTTACACTTTCTAAGTACAGTTATGAATTTTGGTAGTTGAGAGCGATTTCATTGTTGTTAATTATACATTTTAGAAAGTTTTTGAAACTGCCCTTTTTCAAACGTTTTAGAGAAAGTAGTTTTGACCCAATTACAGATCTTTTTAGAGAAAAATTTTGTATTTGAGGTTTTCCAATCAGGTTTAAGAGCAAAACGCAGTACAGAATTGGAACTCTATTGTGTATAATGATTTGTTAACTGTTTACTCTAGAGCTTCCGCAATTTAAGTAGTATTAGATTTTAGTGCAACATTTAATACTGTTGATCTCGGTTTCTTGTCTTGGGCAATATGTAGGAATTCAAGGAGTGGCTCTACAGTGGTTTAATTCTTAATTATGGAATAGGAGCTTTGCTGAAAAAGTACAAAGAATTTTTATCAACCTCAACTCCTTTTACATGTGGGGTCCCTCATGGGTCCATTCTTGCTTCATTACTTTTTTTGTATGCTCCCATTGGAGTCTATTTTTAGACAATATAATATCTCAATTCACTGTTTTGCAGAAGACGCGCAGATTTATCTACCATTGCAACAAAATAATAAGAACACTCTAACTTCTATTTCAGAATGTTTAAATAATGTAAAAGGCTGGATGTCTTTAAATGTTTCAAAATTAAATGAAAATTTTTGGGCCTATTGCTATGGTTAATCTTGGCCCCTTTGCCTCGTATAACAAGGTGGGTGTTCTATTTGACAAAGCATTTTAATTTGATAAGCAAATCAATGCACCTGAGACTTTTGGCTGAAGTCAAGATATTTCTTAATAGATCTTGAGAAAGTCATTCATGCCTTTATTTTTTTCATGGCTTGACTTTTGTAATTCACTTTACATAGGAGTCAGCCAGACAGCTTTGTTGCATTAGCATGCGTTTAAAATGCAACAGCTACGATGCTGACAAGTACTCGAAAGTGAAAGCCGGCTTTCTCGCAGTTTTGTTTATGTGCACATATCTCGCCGTGTGATAGATAAACATCACACGCCGAAGTAAGCGCAAAGTAACCCATAAAAGTCTCCGTTGGACTAAAGCAGTTAGCAGAGAAACTGCAAAAATTAAAGCTCATGTTATGTTTACACGTTCTGCAGACATGAGCAGAGATACAACAGTATAATAATAATAATAATGCATTTTATTTCTTGGTGCCTTTCAGAACACCCAAGGTCATCTTACAAACAATATACAGGTCACTGCATAAAACAGAACACACAACATGTATAGCTTAAGGAAGATTTCCTGTCTGCTTTTTGAAATGATGTAGGGGAGAGCGGGGTAAGTTGTCACACTTTTCACACTGTCTAACATTTACTAAGCACCATACATCACAATAGTATAAATCTCATACCAAATAAAAGGAGGAAGTCTCGGGCATATATGTTGTATTCATTACATTTTCATATCTCATTTCATTATGGAGTTGTCGACTGTTGAATAGAGAATGTTTACTTGTGACAATTTGCCCCATGCGGGTAAGTTGTCACTAGAAGAACACAAATTAATTGTGATAATTAATTTTAATTTTTACATTTAAACCAGAACTGGAAATATTAACTCTAGGGCTTTTCACGCTGCGTTTAACACTGGGTTATCTTAGTCCTAAACCCTGCTTTTAACCCTAGGTTAAAGTGCGTTTTGCAGGTAAAATTTTTCCACGAATTTGGGCAATTTGCTTGTTGATAATAAACATTTAAATTGTTATCCATTGTATTTTATGTTGTTGGTTATCATAAAACGGAATAAAAAACGAAAAAGTACAGCGGTTTGCAAGGATTCTCCTTTCCCCCTCAACGCACTGCATGACGTCACGTTGGGGAGAGAATTTGCCTTAAGAGCATTGAGAGTGACTAGAGAGATGAGTAAAGTACAATATTCAGATTATATCAATGCAAATTATAGATAAATACATAGATATAGATAGACTAGATAGATAGACTAGATAGACAGAACGACAGATAGATAGATAGACAGACAGATAGATAGACAGACAGACAGACAGACAGACAGATAGATGGGCTAACGTTAGTATAGAGAGATAGGCAGAAAGCCAGATAGCCTTAGCATAACTTCGTGTAGAAAGTAAACAAACAATTAACATACTCGTGCGTGCTGGTTTGAGGGAGACCATAATCCTGCTGAAATGGGTGTATGCGATCTTCAGCACAAACGAATTCAGGCAGCATGACTCAAATCCTGGAAGCTGAGTGAGGCGTCACGTCGTCACATCTGGTCGCGGGGTAAGAGCCTCGAACACCGATCAAAACGCACACATTTCCCTACAGCCAGTGGCGGAGTTTCAGTCGGGAGAGTCGGGACTTTCCCGGTTGGCCGGTCTGATAATAGTTATACATTGTGAGTTATATTAGCAACACCGTCTGTCGGTCTGATGTGCGGCCGGTTCCCGCAGCCCGCTGGTTAAACTATGCAGCCTCTCTGCTCAACAAATATAAAAGTGCTCAACCCGTTCGGCCGGTCCAATCATGTCCAGGATTTATAAAAATACGGGGATCAGTGATTGGTTTCTAGCCTGTCATCCTTTCATGTAAAAAGCCGCCGAACGCCTGTTTATTGCAGTATGCGGTCGGATTCAAGCCCGCTGCAGCTGCTGACCGCTGCTTCTGTGTATAAAATGATCGTGTGATTCGTTATGATCGCATAAACAATATAACAAAACTTCCTTTTATTTCACATAAAAATATATTTTAGATATTATATGATAGACTAGTAAGTGTGGATTAAGGATGTTTAAAACTCTCTAGCCTGGTAGTCAGGACATGAATGGATTGAATCAGCAGATTTGCAAAGTTTTATTTATCTCCACATATATCATAAATAATAATTAGCAGGGTAACTTTGCAGTATACCACATTATATATTTCCTATTATGTATATATGATTTCCATATTATAAACGTAAGTATTAATAAAACGGCAATAAATGTCTCATCTATTTCTATGGCTCTGGCTGAGGCTTTCATCTACTTCTACCCAACGTGACGTCATCGCCGAATTGCTTAAAAAAAACCGTTAATACCAAAAACATTAAAAAAAAGGGTCTTTAAGACCTTTTTTGAGACATTTTAAAAATGATATACATATCTTGAGTGATTTATGTACCCATTAATCAACAGTGGTGGTTAACCTGCAACACGCCCTTTAAGGATCATTTCACCCTGAAATTAACCCAGGGTTATAAAACCCTGCTTGTAATTTAGAAGCGGGGTTATTCCTGAAATTAACCCAGGTTTAGGAATGCACAGTGTGAAACGTCAGATTATCTCCTAACCCCTGGTGAAACAGATAACCCAGGGTTTAGAATAACCTAGGGTTAACTATTTCCAGTGTAAAAAGCATGTGACGACTTGCCCCAAAGTCATTATGAAAACTTGCCCCAAACTGACATGTGTGCTAATGTTGGCTAAATCTCAGGGTTAGCTAAGCTCAACATAGCACGTTAGCTAAAGTATAAAAAGACACGTTATTGTCTCCTCTATTTTGTGCAAAATAATAGTTTTTAACATTCATACCTAACAAAGTTGTACTGCATAAAATATAAAGCGATTTTTTTATTTTTAAGCCAAAATTTTGAAAATTGTACTAATGTCAGATAAGAGCGATCTTGACCACATGTAAACACGAAGGTTCCTATATAAGAAGTCGTCACACAAAGTGGCATTATCTCAAATTTGATTTTTGAGATAGTGTCTCTAGTTTTGTAGTTATGAACAGTGTGACAGCTGACCCATGTGACAACTTACCCCACTCTCCCCTACTATAGGCGGTGACATCACTTCCTGCAAGAAACCAGAAAAATCTCCAAATCCCATGTAAACACAATTTTCTGCATAGCCGGTTTATTGATTTGCATGTAAATGCATAAAAACTGATTTTTATTATTTTTAAGCTGATTTTTTGTTTTATTCTGTGCATGTGAACGCACTCAATATCGGTTTATTAAGCATAATCAACGTAAGACTGTGCATGTAAACGCACTTATTGATATTGCAGAAAACTGTGCTAGCATGTTTCCTTTACTGAATGGAAAGTTCTGATCTATAATACTAACCTGTTTAACCGGTATAAACACTTTAGGAAGCAGAAAACACTGAGATTCATTAACTAAAGCTTTCAAGCCTGAGGTAAAATGCAGTTAACTGCACTATGAAGTACATACTTCTCTTTACAGTGTGGTCAGTCCTGCCTATAAGTTCTGCAAATAGCAATGCATTATGGTGAATTTATAGACAACATTTAGCTTTACATGCAACAACATGAAAGTGGTTTGGTCACGGCATAATGAGAGTGCTTTCCCATGCTGATGTCTGATTTGTTAGTCCTGGACTGAAATTGTTGTCATGTGTCCCTAAAATGACCAAATGCTAAGTCAACCGGAGCACACTGCAATTCAACAAAACCCATTCAGAGTCACATAAATACTTTGGTCTGTCCAGAATTGTCTTGGTCTGAAACAAAACACGTGACTGAACAAATATGTTTTTATCTCTTGTTTGTCTGAACACTCTCACTCTATTGTTAACCCATGTTTACCCATACGTATGTTTAGTTTCAGTCCCAAGTGACACACCCCAAGACCGACCGCAGTCTGTTTGCTGACCGTCTGATGCACATAGCACACAAAACTGGAACTTTGTCAGTACGGTCCAATAGGAACTGAAAATGTCTTGGCCACGGCAACCTAAACGTAGATAAAATCTTTTTGACATTTACTCAAAGACCTGGCAAGGTAAAAGTTTAAAATCACCCAACTCCATTCAGATCCACAAAGACAGCAAAAGCCCACGTCTGGCAAAGTCACCATTTTCGGCACCCGCAGAATTCAGCACTTTCTGTGGAATTTCCTCCTTCATCTGTAAGTTTTAGCACAACGCCAGAGCATACTGTTTCTCTCACACACATCCATTTAGTTTTCCTGACAAGTGCCTCTTTCCATTTGAGATGGATAGTCTCAGGGTGTATGTCCAGAAATAAGCAGCCAGGTGCGCATGCACAGAGATGAGCTAAAGTCTCCTTTCCGGGTGAGCTGGGTCACTGAGGAAGACCACCCGGCCCGGATCCTCCTCCACTAACCTAGTCTCCTCATTATTTCTGACGTTTGCCACAAAATGCATTCCAAGACTTGAGCAGTGATAGAAACAGACTACGCATGTTGTATGTGTGTGTGTGCATGCATGCGTGAGATAAAAGAGGCGTGAGGGTCTCTCACAGCTGGATGAGAGGTGTTGAGAGAGGAAAGCAGAGAGGAAAGAGAGGATGACAGACTAAATCAATGACAGGAGCAGAGGGATGAAAAAATGAAAGACAGATATGTGAAGCTTGAGCAATAGGAGGTGATAGAGAAGAGTAGGAGGAATGAAAGGAAGCCAGGTGTTATGCTTTTAGCCGTGGTCAGTCTTCTGACGGTGTGTTGTTTAAAGTTGTTTTCATTTGAATGCAGCGAGGATGTTTTCTGTCATGCATTGCTTATTGTGTATAGCTCACAGAAAAAAGTCAAAAGCACACGCTGTGAAGGACACACACGCACACACACTAGACAGCCACATGACACGCGTGACATAAACACAGCACACACGGCTATTGAAACCGAGCTGAAAAATCCAGACAAACCAACTTTAAAAAAACGTTATAATACAACTTCCAAATGAATTTGACATGTGTGTGAAACTTTTGGTTGCTATAATAAAATGCTTCAAAACTTCAGAGGCACTGAGAAAGATTCCCAAAGTATGAAAGAAGTTTTCAGAATGTGTTAAAAATAAGCACAAACCTTCAAAGTCTGAGATAATTCCCTCCAAATGCGCATTCACAGTGGAATCAGACATTTTGAAGATAAATCTGAGGGATCAAAGCAACCTTTCCCAGCAAGGCAAAGCTCTCACAGACTCTGTGCTCTCCAGCTCCCAAACAAATCCCAAATTAGGAGGTAACAGAAAAAAAAACAGAAAGCGATCAGAGCGGTCCCCAGATCCAAGCCCACGAGTTTCTTAAAGGACCAACTTAGTTTTTCCCACTTCCTCCAGCTCTCTGAACGTAGCAGACATCAGAATGAGAAAGCGATGACAACCCCCCACCCCCTCTCTCTCTCTCTCTCTCTCTCTCTCACTCCACCCTCTCTTACTGGATCGCTCAGTTTCTAACACACAGTTGAATACTCAACTTTAACTCCCCACACACTGAAACGGCAGTCTTTATGCAATCCTAAAAGAGATAACGTAAGTATTTTTAGATTAAACTCATTCAAATTTGTGCTGATGTGAGTGCACACCCTCTAATAAAAGTACAGATCTTTGTTGCACGCTGAATCTTAGCTCTCAGCAGCAGCACATATTTCATCAGATTCCCCGAGGAGAGCACGTCTGCGCTTGCGGCTTGCACAGTAGTTTCCTGAATTTGAGCACAATTTTTGCCTGAGGCCACCACCAGTGTTTCTTATAGAAGTGAGGAGGAAGCTGAAACCATAAATCAGTGACCTCATCTTTATCCCGGACTTCATCAGAGCTTTGTTTTGGCCCAACCACATCCTCTACAACCTCCAGCACAAACTGTCATCGGGCCAGTCTTGACAACTCAAAAAACAACGGTTTAGCTTTTAGCCACAAAGTTGAAGAGCTGGTTACGGATATTTAGCCATCCGACTGGTTTGTTGAGTTTTAAGCATCTGCCAGAAGGAAATCGTTCGGCTCCCTTCTTGTAACACTACGATACAAGATAACTGGCTCCGCGTGGTGATGCTGGAGATAAAGGGGTCACATGTTATAGCGATGGATGAAATATTATGGACCGGAGCCTACAAAAACAGGAAATTCAAGCTGTATGCGACTAATCACACAGCATATTTCACAGCTTTTCAGGCATGTCTAATGCAAACACCATGCAGGCCCTCGTAAACAGTCTACACATATACTGTATACTGTGCATATAAAAACACAACAGTGATCCAGGTGAGGAGGGATAGAAAAGAGTTTGCGTATGAAGGGTCTTTAAAAACTTGTGCTGCACTTGACCGATGCCAATTCACTTTGGATAAAATAAATAAAATGTGTTCCTGGATAGCTCAGTGGTAGAGCAGTGCAAAAAGCCATGGGTTTGAACTGATAACACTGTGTACTTTGTAATGCACTGCAAGTCGCTTTGGGGAAAAGTATCTGCTTAATGCATAAATGCAAATGTAGATCAGTAATGCTAATATTAAACTAACAAAATAAAAGGTTATCACTTAACTTAACAGTTGAAAAAATGTACAATGTGCACATTAACTTCCCAAGATTCTTGCGCTTTACATCACTGTCACTTTCTTTTATAGTTTACTTGTGAAATTATACAAATGCACCTTAAGTCATAAAATAGCATGTCATTGAAAACCCATAGCAATGTTTATAAAGATGCAGTGTGTGATTTCAATTATAAAATGGGATTTTTTTAACAGGATTATAACCACTAGATGTCACTATAACACATAAAATGATGAGACAGATGTGAAATTTGACACTTGGAGAAGGATGAATTGTATTTTAATTCTAACACGTAAAAAAAGGAGAAAATGAACAGTGGTTTGATTCTTGCTTTAGCTGCTGAGATCTTACAGACTCTGTTATGAAGCATAAAGACCTGTACCAGGCTGTGACAGGCTTCTGTAAACACATGATGTCTGCTTCAATAACTCATTTCAGATTGATATACCACAGTGAGCACAGATAACTGTGAAGGAGAACTGACCCACACACAATATATCCCAGGCTCTGCAGTGTCTAAATAATTACTTAACCTGTCAAGCCAACCGATCCAAATGGGTGGGCCTGATGTGTCTTCGTTTACCAGCTTTTATATTTACTATGTATTCTATTGTTCAAGAGCGATATTACAATTTATAAAATGGTATAAAGTATGGCTGGGTTAAATATGGACAAACACAACTGTTTGGTTTAAATAAACCTATGCTGAACAAACTGCTCTGTTCTTTCAACCCATGGTTGGGTCAAATGTGGGAAATTTAAAGCAGTGAATGGGTTTGTCCATATTTTGCCCAACTTTAAATGAAACAAGCTAGCAGTGTATATATCTCATTATGGTCAAAGGGTTTACCTCGTACATTCATGACACCACCATGCACCTTCATTCTGAAGCTGTGTTCCAGTCATAAATGCAGACTACTTGCCTCAATATTTCACGAAATCAAACAAATTTTGTGCATCACATTTTGTGCATTACATTTTAATTGTCTATAACTTTGTTTTTTGCAATTCAAATTAAGACAATAATTCTCTTTTTCAGGAGAACTGTGTTTGTAGGTCATTTGGTTTATGACCAGCAAATGTTTTAGTGAGGCCATGCCATTTTCATTGTTTATGCAGAAAGTAAAGTATTTTCATTTGGTTTTGAAGTGAATGCGATCTAAAATTTTGTATTAATGATTGCCCAGATGTAAAACATTGTCTGTGTAATTGTGTAAATGTAAGCAAAGGCACATGCATGTTTACACACTGTCTCCAACCACAAGTCAGGCTATTTGCATGCATGGTTTGTTTTTGTTTAGTTAGTGCTGGGCTGCTGGTGGTCCAGGAAACTTGTAACTCATAATGCTGTTATTATAAGGGCTCAAAATCTGTCACTTAAGTTCTGCACTGTTGAAATGAAGCCTCAACTTCACGCCCCGATACAAGCTTCGAAGTATTATACTGTGTATTTATTGCCTTCACAACAAGGTACTGTCTGCATGTAAATAGAAAAGTAGTCTCTCTGTCTATCTCTCTGTTTCTGTTTAATACATGCACACACAGAAGGGGTTTTGTTGAAATCATTTGTTACTTTAAGTAAGTTTCTCTCTCTCTCTCTCTCTCTCTCTCTGCCTGTTTTGGTGTTGTGGTTTTAAAGAGCACCAATTATCCGATTCACGATTTGACATTTCCTTTGGTGTGTAAGTGTGCATTAGTACTATATCGTCTCCAACATAAATCTCTTTTCTTGGACTACAACAAACACAAGGATTGCAGGCATTAGTAGGGTGACCATACGTGCCATTCTTCCCGGACGCATCCCGTCCAGGATTTCGGTGCGTCTTCCGGAAGTCGTATTTGTTGACCGCATACGCCATTCAGTTAAAAACAAAAGATATACAAACGTAGTTTCATTCTTACCTTAAAATGTAACGGTTGCTTTTCTGTAATAATAATAATAATCCTCTATGAAGTATACGGTCGACAAATACGACTTTCGAAAGACGAACACAAAATCCTTGACGGGATGCGTCCGGGAAGAATGGCACGTATGGTCACCCTAGGCAATAGTTTACTTCCTGGGATTGGTGATGTAGAGAAGACCGACATTATCATTATTCCTCTAACTTCAGACTCACAGCCTGTAAGTTAACTCATGTTAGCATTGCATTGTGACCGAATCTTTCAAACATGGTAAGGAGCATCACATTTCCGGCTGACGTCAGAGGTATTCAGGCCAATCAAAACGTACAGATTAGCTGGCCAATCAGGGACACAGAGCTTTTCAAATCGTTGAGTTTTGTACATGAATCAGTGCGTTTCAGGGAGAGAGGGAAATCTGGAGCTACAAAAAAATATACGGTAT
Organism: Paramisgurnus dabryanus; assembly: GCF_030506205.2. Classification (NCBI taxonomy): domain Eukaryota; kingdom Metazoa; phylum Chordata; class Actinopteri; order Cypriniformes; family Cobitidae; genus Paramisgurnus; species Paramisgurnus dabryanus. The sequence continues at coordinate 30,497,726 of NC_133339.1, forward strand.
GTGAAAAATAATGCGTTTTTTGAACCGTAAACAACACGAACACAATTTATTACACCAAATAAAGTTGTTTTTAGCAATTAAATTGGTGCTCTTTAAGGTGATATTATAAGAATGAGGCCCCATGATAAGCAGTCCTGCACAGGGGCCTCTGCTGACAGACTTTTGGTATATTTATTTATGAGAAAAACAACGTATAAGATAAGTTTATCTACAGATTCACAAATATTATCTGATAATATAGCGATAACATAGTTCTGAAATCTCATTAGTAGTCTTTTTAAGTGTTAAAAAATAAAACTCCATGTTATAACATACAAGGTTGTAATACTGTCAGGATGCAAGAAGCAAGCGGAAAAGACTGAGAGCATAAAGTTTGCAATCTACCTCAATAATGTATCACAGGGCAGGGATGTCACAATGCAGTCAGGTCATATTAAATACTACATCGAATCTTTGATTTACACAATAATTTACAGAATGATCAGGTGTAAATGATTTGATTGAAGAAATAAAATGATTTAAATTATGATAAATTTAAAGATTTATTGTTTATGTAAAGAGTTTTGCATGTTCCTGTAGCTTTATTAAAATAAAATAAAAACAAATCTAAATAGTTAAAAAGGATATTAAAAGTATGTTAGACCCGTGCACCTTTCTCATAAAAAATGTTAAAAATCATTAAAGATATGTTTAGGTAACACACATTTACATGATTCTGCGCTGCCTCATGAGGAAAGTCACAAAACATGTTGAGTGAGTCTAAAATACAGCTAAAGTTACAGCAATATATGCAAGACTAGACAAGACATTGTTCATGTCCTATTTGTTCATTGCTTGTATGACTTATGAATAGCTCTGCACTCTTTGGTTCTTTATAATGTTTACCCATGCTTTGTTTCCTGTTGTCATTACTATTAGCTTTCATGTATTTTCAAAACATAAAAGAACGGAAGACACAAAGCTCAATTGTGATATGCAGTTAGTTGTTTTATATCTATAAAAATAAAACAGGGTGGCATACTAAGAGGCACCAATGTGTTCAAGGTGAATAAGATAAATGTTTGCAGATTGTTTGCATTATGGCTGTATCACATAGCTGGAAATAGCTTTCATCACTTTCATTATGACACGTTTATTCACTTGGCCGGCACTTGCAGGGTTCATTCAAAGTAGGAAGCATTTGATCGGTTTCTGTTTATTCCTGGTAATCAAGCACAACAGAGTCTCCACCAACCACAAACCTTAGTCATTTGACAAAAGCGGATGTGTGTAGTCTGTTCAGTATTTTCTAGTGTTGGTGTTGTCCAGCCAACAAAACACAGATTTTTAGAAATCTTTTAAGACAAACATCTCCAGATAACCCAGGCAGAGAGGATTAGATGTCATGACTTATGACCTTGACAGTGCAACCTATTGGACAGACTGTAGCCTCATGTCTTTAATTGAGATCCATTCATACATCATTTCTTTTATTCACCACTTCCTGTTTTCCATCTCTTGGTCTAATAGCTCTGATTTAGTATCTGTACATTCAGCATTGTTCAAATCACTTATTGTACAAGCTCTCAACCACTAACAAAAAGTACCAAGCCAACAATGGTAACTAAAAGTATCATGGTAAAAGCACAATATTGCGTTGTACCATAGTATTCATCTTAACGTCATGATAATATCATCATCTGTAAGAGTCATCCTATTGTTCTGGTGCATTGCTCATTTCCTGCTCACTCCATTATGAACCAACCTGGACTAATAATGACTAACTAGCTTAAAACTGATCCAGGGCCTGCTATGAGATCGAATAGGTCATTCTTCATGTATTTATCCTGGCATTGCCTCTCGGTCAGGGTACCAGGTGTGTCACATTCAAACCCACAAAGGCTGCTATTACATAACGTGCTCGTATGTTTTTTAAAGTTGAAGCACAGTACTGTTATTTTCCAGCACCCTTTGAGTCCCAAACACACCACAGCACTGATTTAGCATCTGAGAGCATTTAATTTCACACACACACACACACACACACACACACACACACACACACACACACACACACACACAGCTCTCTTTATTGGCTGTTGTCTCAGCCTGATGAGCGGCTTCCCTCTTCCAGTCTATGGAAAATCCAGCCCTGTCAACGGAAAATCTTACAAACTGCACCGCTAACACCACCGGGGACAAAAGTAGTACAGCATAAAATCCGCCTTTTGTTAAAGTCTCCAAGAATTGAAATGAAAGATTATTAAATAATAACTGCATATTAGCATGGATATTTGAGTCACATTAAACTCCACAGACACTTTCAACACACAAAGTAATCCAGATCCCAGCTTAAGCGACAAACCCAGCAGTGCTACCCTAGAAATCACCAGTTTTATCAGTGAAAAATACTGGACTAGACACTCCAGCATCCAGCACGTCCAAAACCCAATAAGAAATGCAAAAAGATCAGCGCGATTGTCCGTTAGCCGGTCTCTTACCTGCGATTTTGTCCCCCTCCATGGTTAAGTTCACACCCTCCACTGCCACATGTATCCTCTCTCTCCTCCAGCCTTTTTTTGGACTTCCCCTTTCTGTCGTAGCTTGCTAACGCTTTCCCCTCCTTCTCTCTCTCTCTCTCTCTCTCTCTCTCTCTCTCTCTCTCTTTTCTTAACTCTACCCCAACCTTCCTCTTTAATTCCTTCCGTGTGCCATAATAATGAGCGGATGCAGAATTACATCATACCCATGTGCTGATCATATGGCGTTTTTCTTGCTCTTTTACTTCGGTTGGTCTTATATTTTTCTTTCTGCTCTCTCTGTCTTTCTGTCCACTGAAACTGAGGAAGCATTGTGTGTGAGATGGAAACCCAAGGCCATGTGATGTGAGTGTTTCTTCCTAAAATATCTCCTCTCAGTAGCTTGAGGAATCCCGGACTGCTCTCTGATTTCCTGGCGAGCATTCGAGTAATCAACAAGTGACAGAAGATAACCAACATCACACCAGAGCACTAACTCAGAACATACACAAGCAATTTCATATCTTGCCTTTCCTAATTTCTAGTAAATCCAAGCCATACGATGCAGATTACTCCATCTCCCTTTGTGTTCCTCAATGTGGGCAATAGCAGTCCAGTGTTTGGAGTGGGGATGATGTGGTTTGGTTCAGGAAGTGGGAATGACCTTTGGCTTATCCATTGGGGAGGGCCAGGGTCATTTGGCGAGCAGGCAGCTGGGAGGGGGCGCAAATACAAACTTCGGTCAAGATGTCAAACACACTCTGGTGTATTAGTAAACCTGGTCTCATATTTGTGACCTTGCCTGTGTAAACAATTTTTTTGTTATTTACTGTTTTTTTTTTACATAAAATCATCCTACATAATCTGACAAACATTGTGTGAAAATATAACCTTGATATCTTTAAATTTGACTGAGTACGACTAGGTCAAAGACTAAAATCAATGTAAAATTAATAGACGAAATCGAACTTTGATGCTCCTAATCTCTTCAGCATGGATTTCAGATTTTATTTACCATAGTGAACATTTGGTACCAGTGCTGGCGCAGGAAAAGCCAAGCCTGTGTTAAAGCACTTCAAAGTCTTTTAATAATTTGTGCTTCTAATAATCTGCTATAAATGACTTCAATTATACAGATTTCAAACAGATTTCTCAAGCACTCCCCCATCTGTCATTGGTCACCCAAACAGATAGTTTTCCCCCAGTAATCATGGATAAAAGAAATGATTTTAACATCAAAAAATATACACTTTAGCTTTAAGGTTGACTTTAACATTTAAAGGCCCAGTGTGTAGATTTTTAGCGGCATCTAGTGGTGAGACTGTGAATTGCAACCAATCGATGAGTCCACAGCTCACCCGTCCTTTTCGAAATGCATAGAGAAGCTACGATAGCCGCCACAGAACAAACACATCAGGGTGATTCTCCCGAAATTAGACTTATGAGGTGTCATGAAACATTTTTATAAAAAAAAGTAAATGCAAAGTAAGAGTATCAAAATAAGAAGAACACAGTTACAAACATTTTGCACATGATTTCAAATGACATCATACAAACCAATTTTGTTGTTTTTTTTCCACATTTAAGGGGAAAATTTTCATTACAGCAACGTGTCTACGACTGGATTTGTGTTCTTTGACATGGAAATATTTATAATTAAAAAATTTAAAAAATAAAAAGCTTCAGTGCATGTTATACTATAAACATTTACAGTAAAGAAACATGTGATATTTGGTGATCTTTAGTAAATGTAGAGACAATATTAAGGAATATAAATGTGTCCAAGACCAATTTTCTCATCCTCCGCAACAATTTACAATCATTGTTTAAGTCCTCAAGGAACTTACATTTAAAAAAAAAAAATAGTTGGAAGGGACATAATTGACTGTGACACTCAAGATGGCTACCAAGTAAGCAGTTTTTATTTTTTTCTCTCCAGATAAAAGTTGAAATTTTGTTTGTCATATTACCTAGACAACTTATTAGTTGTCATTACCGAAACATGAGTTTGTAAATGCATATATTTTATGTAATATCATGTTGCGGTAATGATAATTTTTGATAATGATAATCTAAAAAAATTAGATAATTTATAGGAAATATTTTTTAAATCCTCTAAAAATAATGGTTATAGTAAGTTCAGACCTTAATCTTATATGTGCAAAAAAAAACATTGCTTCAAGGGCTTTTTGAAAATTCTGATGCTGGACACTTTCTGGATTTCATGAGAATCACCCGTCATTGTCTGAGACAATGTAGTGACGTAGTGGCGCGAAATGGTGACTTCCATGTAAGGGGACATTTAGAATAAAAACTCATTCTAAGGTAATAAAAGCAATACAGTTCATTTTGTAAGGTCTTTATATACTAATATTATATAGTTATGTATATTATATTACATTTCTGTCAATAGATCCTTCTAAATGTTACGCAATGCACCTTTAAGTAGCAATGGCATCATATAATAAAGGAAATGACACACAACCAAAAATGAATGAGCAAATGCTGATAAACTGAGTTGACAGATATCCTGTGCTTGCACCTTTGTACTAACAGATGTAACAAATGTCTTATAGGGCCTCTTAACACAGGAACAATACTGCCTCTATGAGAGAGTTCATAGATCTACACCCACTGTAAGACCCATAGCCTTAAATTCCCAGACACATGACAATTCCTAGATCTCAAAGAGAGGCTGTGTCACAGATTTGGCCAGCAATAGACTGCGCTAGCAGCACATGACACACAATAATCCACAAAGAAATCTCAGCAAAGCCTAACCAATCTCACCAAACATATGTGATGTCACATTGTGGTTATAGCAAAGGTCAAAAATGAGGCTGAAATGTATTGTTAACCTTATGTAGTTAGAGACAAAGAACAAACTTTCTATAGCTCTTCCCTACAGAGGGCAGCACTTTGTATAACATTAGATCAGTCAGTGATGTTAAGTACAATGTCTGCTTTTAATACAGCCTCACAGACGTCTGGCATCTAATAAACAAACATTGGCAGAGTATCTTTTGTTCTCCATAATCATACATACACTGACTGTGATACTGTTTGGTCTAACAGATTGCAGGATGTACTTTCCAAACAACAACAATATCTCAGTTTTCATTTGAAAAAATAAAAAAGTCAATGGTCAGATTGCGTTACATTCTTTAGATGACTGTAAATGGAATCAAATGCCCGAGGCCATCTAAGACTTAATAGTTTGTCAAACTAACTAATAATCTCAACCATAGAGAAAAAATTTGCACATTCACATACCAATACACCCACACACAAAATCTTAAAATGTCTAACCCCCTGGACGATACATAAAAACACATTATTTCGCATTCTTGACCCAGTATATGCTATTTGTGAGCATGTGTTTATGTGGAGCTCATGCAGATCTCTGTATCTTAAACCAGCCACCATATGCAGATGTGCTGACATTGCAAAAGCAATCCCGCTGTTAGAGGATGTTTCAGTGGTGAGATATTACAACACTCTTGTACACATACACAAACAGACACAAATGCAGCCGGGTGTAAAAGTCACGCAACAACATATGTTCAGACATGCATGCATTATGGACAGTACCTGTATATATAAACAACAGTGTCACCTCTGTCCACTAAAATGTTTCCAAAACATAAACAATACATACAGTGGCTAGAGAGCATGCACACATATACATAGACACAAACATATACATACATATACATTGATGGCTACACCAACACATTAACTACACCAACAATGAACTGAGAAAAAAGTTAAATTAAATTAAATTAAATTAAAATGACTTTCTGACTTTTTTAAGTAGTTTAGAAGATTTGTTGACATTCACTGTCTGTTACATTAATTAATTTCGCTTATGTGATTCAAATTAAATTTATATTACAATTGGATATTTTAATAGTTTGTTGCCTTTCTAATATCTCAATACTGTTATTACGGCATTTCACACTGTAAAAATTCCTTGTTGCACCTTGGAATAACTTATAAATAAAAATGTATAATTATAAGTGAGGGGTTGCTATAAATTATAAAAATATAGTTGAAATAATTTATAAATATTTAAAATAACTATGCAACTCTTCACTAGTCAAGAAAGTCTAAATGAATTGTAAATTAAAGTTGATTCAACTTAAAAATGTTAGTGCAACAAAAGGATTTTTTTTACAGTGTGTGCAGGACTTTAATCTTAAAAAGTGTATAAATGTGTCACTTACCGGTACCAGTGGGACTGGTTGCATCTCCTCTTTCTGGCCTTCTCATCCTGCCGCTACCACTGATGGACCTCGCGATACCTGTCAACACAGAAGCACAGAAACAGAAACACAATTCGGATTTACTGATTGCCGCTTACAGAGACAAAGACACTGAGTAAGAGACAATGGACACAATGTCCAGAAGAAATAGAGCAGATGAGAGCAGATGCACAACAGACATCTAAGTAATGACGCTCTGCCCACTTAACATTATGGTCCGCATGTGTCTGCAAAATCAAGACAGATGGGTCACAAACAAACAGAGGGGGATCAAACGCTGCTGACTTATCAAGTCAGTACTGGAATAGAAACACTTAAGATCAATAGGAGAGTGTTAATGTATTAGATATCGTAAAAGAAAAGAGTTACAAAGTGACAGTGTTTATAATTATCATAAATTTAAGTGAAATACAGAGATAAAAGGATAAACCAGTATCTGCTGTGTGTGCAGGTACATTGGTAGCAATGTAAGTCACAAAGGAGTGTTGAACGTGTTAATTTTCTTAGTGTAACTAACTATGGAAACAACAAAACTGTGCATCAGTGTTGAGAAAGCATTTATTACTTTACAGATGGACAGGTTTATTCATGGTTTCTGCTCAATCCCAGCCAGAAGCTCTGGGGTGAATCAGTGAGTCAGCGAGCCAATAGCTCTGTGATTTAATGCCATAAAAGTTAACAAGCATATCTGGTTAAAAAACTGACATCTCATCATTTTCAAACATTTGGAACTTCTCTATAAACCCTTATTTATCTGGTAGAATGGGAACAAGCAAGTCATGAAATTATTTTCAAGCAAACAGTGCTGTGAATTTCAGACATCTATGGACAAAAGCTGTCAACAACAAAAAATGCCATTGTACTGTATAATTGGCGTAGAGTAGACCACTGGCTTGAGTTCATTACTATGGTGGTTCCCAAACCAGAGTCTATGAGGTGATGGCAAACTTGTCTTTAAAGTCCCACTGTGGGGAAAATCTGGTTTTTATTGTTGTTTTTATGTCTATGTGGTCTTTTTAATATGTTTTAAGACAAGCCATGTGAAAATTCATCATTTAACACCACTGCTGAGTATTTTCTCCATAAAATTGGAGACAGTCTCATTCTCGCAAGTTCAAACGCCTTGGTTTCCAACGTCACAAACATTGAACCACTCAGTAAGTCGAGTTTTATATAGGGTGCATCCCAATTCAGGCGCTGTGTCCTTCGAAGATCATATTTGAAGGCCAATGATGTCACCAGGACGCGTGGAAGACTGTCCCAATTTTGTGGGGTCTTCACATGCAGCCTCCAAATGTTGCCTTTGTTTTCCCTGAAAATAAGGATCCCTAGGGTGCATCCCAATTCAGGAGCTGCGGCCTTCCAAGACCGTATTTGAAGGCAAATTACATCACCGTGTCGCGAAGAAGGCTGTGCCAATTCGAAGGCTCCTACACATACAAGCCTCCAAATGTGCCCTTTTGTTCCTCTGAAACCAAGGATCCATGTATCCTTCCCAACCTTGGTTACCCCAAGATTCAACGCCCCCTTGTGACGTCTGGGTATTATGAAATAAACATTCAAAAACTGTAGTTAAATAAAAGTGTATATTTTGCGAATTAAAGGTCCTTGTTTTATTAAAGTGATGAGATTTTTACTTTTATTTACTTTTTATTTACTTTTATAAAATGGTTAGTTCCAATCCTTGATTCTGATTGGTCAATAGGTGTGCTTTGTTCACGATAAAACACCGCTATGACCGCTTCACCCAAGAGTTCTGTTGATCACTGCACCCTCAACCACACGGATCGGTTTGTTGTTTTTATTTGAGCTTTCATGCATATTACACATTGGAACACATTTTTGTTCATGGTCAGGGACTATTTTTTTTTAGCGAAAGGAATGCTTTTTATTGATTTAACTTCATGAAAGTTGCACTAATATTTTTTTTACTTTAATAACCGTGGTAACCATTTTATAAAAGCAATAAGGTACTTGAGGCAAGTGCTGTATCGTGAATAAGTAACGGCTGAAGGGGTTGCAGGCACTCCGATTGGCGTCGTGCCTAACAACACCCTTCAGCCGTTACTTATTCACAATACAGCACAGCCTCTCGTACCTTATTGCTTACTTATTTACCAGACGCGTAATCACAAATCGAATTTACATTTAAACTTAGTTCAAGTCAGCACAATAATGTTAATGTAAAAATTAGCCCAATATAGCAATACATCTTTTTTGGTTAAGCGTGAGTATGCATCATACATTCAGCTGGATTCACTACACATTCTGTACCACACCTACATCACACTTCATTTCTGCAAGAGCAAGAGTTCCACCTTCCCACAATGCACCTCAGCTTTCACATAAAGTATTGAAAATGATTGCTAACTTACGTTCAAAGCACGCCAGTGGAAACATACATTTATTTCTTTGGATGTTGACTTGCGCACCCGATTAAATCAGTCAAACCCAGAGCTGTTGTTCAATGCTTTGGTTTATTCCAGGACATCTACATAGAAACTGTACCCCGACACAATACCAACCAGCCATTTTAGGCATTGAACTGAATTCAAAAATGGAATAAAATGAATTAAATTTACAGGATGTTTGTACTTGTATGAACATTCAGGAGATTCTGATTAAAGTTAGGCAGCAAATAAGTATTTTCTCACAACTCCTTAGAGACCTTAAACACTAAATAGTCCCAGGTAAATTACAGTAAATATTCACACAAAGATTCTGGGCGAGATAAAAGTGCACATAAGGATCACAACAATGCATATATCACACAAATACTTCCTTTAGGCTAAATACTACTGACAAAATGAAGTGATTTTTTTATTGACACACTACAGAGATAAGAAAGGGTGCGATCATTTTGGTTGTTTTCCATGTAAATATAAGGGGTTCCTTCACATAACATTGAGACATGACTGAACAGGTCAGTATTGCCAAATACAAACTCAAATGTGGGTTGCATCACACGCTGTGTGGCCTGCCTGAGACCTACACTGTCATTTTTTTTAACTTCTTACTGTCTTCTGTTTAACTTCACAAATAATGTTTAATGACACAATAATGACCATGTCATTAAAAGTGTCATCCCAATTTTCTTTTGCTGCAATAAATGGCACCACTTTGATCATCAAGTGCTCCTTTAAAGGGATAGTTCACACCAAAATGAAAATTCTGTCATTTTTATTTACTCTTTAAAAGAACACAAAGGAAGATATTTTGATAAATAATGGTAAGCACACAGCTGCCATAACCATTGACTTCTATAGTAAGAAAACCAATATAATGGAAGTATTGTGATAAATGGTAAAAAAGATATTTGATAAATGATGGTGAGCACACAGTTGACAGTACCCTATTGAATTCAATCATATTTGCTTTTCTTTCTTTGGAAGTCAGCTGTGTGCTTACCATCATTTATCAAAATATCTTCTTTTGTGTTCATCAGAAAAAAAATCATGCAGTACAGGTTTAAAACAACACGATGATGAGAAAATGATGACAGCATTTTCATTTTTGGGTAAACCATCCCTTTAAGGCATTCACTGAACATGGTCAACATTAAACGCTTGACTTACAGTGCATAAGTGCAGTCCATTTACATATCGATGACCATTTTGGGGAAAATTGTTATGATCGTTTTATTTTTCATAGAACTAACTTTGCTGTAAATGTATACTTCACAGCTGAGCATTTTGTGAGATCAGCATTACACACTTAGCTCTATGCAAAGAAACATTATTTCATTTCGGATCATGTGGGATGTTTTATTAGTTTCACATTCAGCTTTACTTTCTCCAGACACCAGATCATTCTGTCACTGTCACTGTATCTAAAAAGATGGAGTACCATCTACTCAATTGTGTTTCAAATGACTTTTATTTCCATACCAGCGATCTAATTGAAACGGACAGAACATTTCAAAGAGACAAATACATGACGTTGCAGATCGACACTGAGCTGTGTGCTGCAAATCTTCAAGTTAAAATCAGCTAAATACAGTGGCGGCCGGCCTGTGACTTCTTTTTCGAGCGCGCTCGATGTGAAGGTCGACCCAACATGTATGTGCCCACAACATATTCATGTGTATGGTTCCTTTTTTCAAAATATGTGTCCTGCGCGTCGAGAGATCCTGTGTGCATCACGTGTCTTGTCAAAGTAAGTGCCTGCTGCAGACCCATCTAAAGTGTTTATGATAAAAGAGACGCTCGCGTTTGCCAGATACTCGCATAATCTCTTGCATAATCAAAGTTTAAGGGAGCGTCTTGCGTGTATTTTGTGAACGTGACCGTCTCTTTAATCATAAACAGTTTTGACGCGTGTGCAGCAGGCACTTATTTTGACAAAACACGTGATGCACATGGTTTACATGACGCAACAAACACATATTTTGAAAACACGAGCAACACACGACACGCCGAACACTTCTGTTGAATTTGCGCCCCTCGGATGAGCAATCGCCAGCTGCCACTTTCTAAATAAAGCAATACTGCCATATGGGCAAACATATATTTTAGTAAAAATAAAGCAATAACAATTAAGCTGTTTAATAAAAGTTCCATGGCTAGTAAAAATGTTTATGGGCAATAAATGTGCTTGTACTATGAACTCTTCATTGTGCACTGGAGCCTGGGGTGCAACATAAAGCTTTTGCATTGACAACACTCACCTTTGCCAAAACCCTCAATATTTTCAACAAATTTAATTTGTTTTACATTTTTTATGACATTGTTCAAAAGCAGCTTTGTGGATATTAGAAAAATAAACGGTGGAAAACTGTGCCCTTCACAATCCCCAAAGTGAGCAAGATGAAAGGCAACAGTGGCAGGGAAAGTCCCCGAGGCGTTTTAAGTATATGATGTAAAAGATTTTTGATGGTCTGAATCTCATGGTTTGTGAAGTCCTTTAAATCTTTACACACACCCTGCGAGATGAAGCGCCGTTATCAATCCACCGCATTCTTGTGTCAACACTCAGTAATCAGAAAGTCAACAATCTTGAGTGACAAAGACAGGGAGACACGGAGGAGGTGAGAAAAACCAAACCATCTGTCAATTTCAGTGTCAGATCAAGCGGCGTCAGAGAAGAAGATGATCACGCACATGCGAAACGTGCGACGCTCGCTGAAAATCACTGTGATCAACAAGCTGGAGGGCAGAGAGGAATTTCAAAACGCTTCGGCCTTGAGTTAATTTCACAGCGGGTTTGCACTGCCGCTGACTCACCTGTCAGCCCGTATGTGATGACAGGGCAGGTCAGGAAAGGGGAGGCGGGGAATGAAGGAGAAGGAGCCAGAAACTGATAAAAAAGCGTTATGGTGCAGAGTCTTTATTGCCTTAGTAAGCTCTGTTGGGCAATGGTCCAAAATAAAGGATTAACAAAGAGTTCAATTCATCCCCTCATAATGATTCACTTCGAGATGCGAGGCATATCTTAGCATGAAACCTTGCAGAATAGCAAATGGAAAGCATTGCAACTTGCAGAAGTCACTTTTCACAGATTGTTGTGACAAAACGGTGCACACGATTAGTCCAAGTTACACCCAAGCACCCAGCAACGCATAATATGTCTAGATTAATAAATTATCGATGTGATTCATGCCGCGTATATGTGAATAGAGCTGTTAGTGCTGGTGCTTGACGTCTTATTGTAAGTTACTGATTTACCTCAGGATCTCAGGGCGTGACCCAGAGTCCATGGCAAAGCACATACGCGCACACCCAAGTGTTGCTGCTTATCCCGTAAAATGCATTAATCAATCAAAGGAAGTGTCTTAAAGTTGACATTAACACATTATGTGAATAATTTTTGAATGCTTCTCGCAAGTTCGTCTTGCAGTCGGCGGAGGCCAAGGTTGCACATGAGAGATACTCTTTGAATGAGATCAGCTTTTACACATACACAGCCGAATGTGCTGCCAGGGAGGCGAGGAGAAAAAGCACCGACTGATTACATGATCCAACATGTGTGCGAGAGGAGTTGGGCTGTGACAATGACTTTGGCAGGCCCGGGGAAACGCTACATTCCTGCCAAATCATTGTGTACACAGAGAGTTCGCCTTATGCATCTGTTGAGATTATAGGGAAGGAAACATGCCGCTCTTCTCAATGGAAGGGCTTTATGTAGCGCCCCGGGCTTCGTTGCACAATGAAACAGGACATATCGCAAGCAAAGACCCCACAGAAAAGTGTTCGCCATATTACAAAATACACCCCCACGGGCCACAAAACTGAGCTGGTGGGATCACACCAAATGTTTTTAGAAATAAGTTACAGGCCAACATTGAGGTTTATGCTACTTCTAGGAATATGATATATGCATACATTAATTAATTACATTAAAAAATATATATATTTATAGTGTCATCCAAAATTAAAAACTCAGTTGGTATAACGTTATTATATTAATGGTGCACAGCAACCCAACGCTTAGTTAAAGTGTTTTTTTATGCAAAATTAACAATTCTGACGCACCCCTGATGGAAAATGAACAATGCATAAGCAAAAATGTCTTACATTTCTCATTGAGGTTTATTAGGGAAAAACTTACATATAGATAACTTAACGTGATTATTTGATAACCGTTAAAAAACAATTACGCATGATGCAAACAATAGCCTAAAGGCTAACTTACTTGATATAAAAACGGTTTAAGGTGGCACAGCGATAGTGAACTTATCAGGTTTGCTTTCACTTTTACAGAGTGGTAAATGATCTAAATGTACAGTTATGATATGAAAGCAGATATCCTGACAGGCGTTTGACACGAGCCCAGTGGAAATTTTGGCGGTCGTTTACAGTTAATAATTTAGGAGACGCCATTATACAAATAAGTGAGCACATATACTCACCAGATGATGTTTTCTTCATTTTCTCCTGAGAATCTCAACTTCAGTTTATCAAATCCGTATCTGAGATCGCCACATCTGAAATACGTTTGTTCGTTTCGTGCAAATGTTCCCTTTCTGTTAAGCGCACGTGAAGCGGGATAAAACTGTTTGGATATAAATCGCCTTTGTGCTAAAGCGACTGAATTATCAAGACTGTAAACTCCCACACACCTCCAGCTTTACCTGTAACGTTACACACACACACACCTGTGGGCAAACCCCGCCTCGCGCATACACGATTCACTCCAATTGTAGTATGGGTAGCCTATAATATCATATTGTACAACATTGTCTAAGGTTTACATCATATTAGCGTATTAGTAAAGGTTTAAATTGTACCTGCTGTAAATGAACGGATTGTTTTGCAGTTCACAAAAAGCTAAATAAAAACCACAAAATATTTTGATAAGCTAGTAGTACAGTATGTTTCCAAAGTAAGATCTTCTGAAAGGAGGAATTGTCATTTTATTGAACCATATTATGTCAGTTATGACATTGGAACAAAAGTTATATCATACGAAGTTAAAAAAACAATCTCACACTAAAAACATGATCGCAGTTAAGGAATGCATTTGACAAATCAAAAGTGACTTACATTGCATTACAAGGTAGACATATTAACAATATGTGTGAGGAAATACCCATGACCTCAATGCATCCACAACATATGTATCAAATAATACACACACACACAAAAAAAGTAAAACATTAAGAAAGAAAAATGCACTCACCATATACCAAAAGAAAAACGTCTTCTATATTAAACATATTGGGGCGGTTTCACGGACAGGGATTAGACTAGTCCTAGACTAAAATAAATGTAAGAGCTGTCCAAGCTGAAAACAATTGCACAGACATATCTTAAAATACATCAGTGCTCTTTGTTTTGCCTCAAAATGCACACAACTAATGTTTTAGTAAGGCATTTTTGTTAAGACTTATTATATTTCCTAATTAAACTAAGGTCTAGTCCTGATTTAAGATAATCTCTGTCCGGGAAACCACCCAATTATGTTTTAAATAGTCATGTAGCATGTCATATGCCAGAAATTGTGCTGTCACAACAAATCCAGCCTTTCATATTCAACTCATGCTTTAAAACAGACTGGAAATTTTGACGGATGTTAACTATCAAAAACTGTCTGCAGAGATTTAGAACCATGGACAGAAACAAAACGATTGCCAGAGACATTGTCAGAAAATCAATGTAACTCTATCAGTGTCCTGTCAGCACTGCTAACCTACGCCAACCCACACTGACAAGAGTGTCACTTCTCATATCATAGTCAAGAAACCCATCCAAAACTAAGACAAAGAGAATTTTAAGAAGGGTTGCAATTTAAAGTGTTTTTAGTAAAGCATTTTGTCTTTATAACATTTTAGTATTTTCAAACAAAAGCAAAAAGCGAACAGCATGTAATAGTATTTAATTTCTTATATACTACTAATACACTTTCACATAGTGAAAATATTTAACATAAACATTATTTAATAAAAAAACCTTTAAAAACAAAAAAGAATTAGCTTGTAAATGTATAAAAATGCACAATCCTTCCTTTATCGAGATTTAAAGCATTATTTATGCATGTGTTCTGTTATGTTTATTTTACAAATTGTCATATGATGGTGGATAATGACAGGAAGCACTACAATGAGGCAGCAAAATAAAGCATTAATGTACATGTATTGTAGTCATAGTGTATTTGTAGTGGCAGGCAGTTTGGGATAATGTTCCTCATTGTGAGAACTGCCTTACTTGGCTATTTCTACATTCAAATAGAAAAAAAAACAGAAATGAAAGCGTGTCTGTGACAAAATCTTTAGAGGAATGTTTAAGTATGCTGCATCAGTATCACTGAATTACTTGCATGATAACTCAGCTCTGCGTAACCATAAGTATTTCCTGGATGTCTGCAAGAACAGAGGACAGCAACACCTCTTGCTTCTGGGTGCCATCCAAAAACACTGGACAAAGTGCAAAGAAAGTTTCCTTTATCATTTAATTAAATGACCTTATATATATATACACATACACTCACCTAAAGGATTATTTGGAACACCTGTTCAATTTCTCAGTAATGCAATTATCTAATTAACCAATCACATGGCAGTTGCTTCTATGCATTTAGGGGTGTGGTTCTCGTCAAGACAACATCCTGAACTCCAAACTGAATGTTAGAATGGGACAAAAAGTTGATTCAAGCAATTTTGAGCGTGGCATGGTTGTCAGTGCCAGACGGGCCGGTCTGAGTATTTCACAATCTGCTCAGTTACTGGGATTTTCACGCACAACCATTTCTAGGCTTTACAAAGAATGGTGTGAAGAGGGAAAAACATCCAGTATGCGGCAGTCCTGTGGGCGAAAATGCCTTGTTGATGCTAGAGGTCAGAGGAGAATGGGCCGACTGATTCAAGCTGATAGAAGAGCAACTTTGACTGAAATAACCACTCGTTACAACCGAGGTATGCAGCAAAGCATTTGTGAAGCCACAACAGGGTACCACTCATCTCCACTACAAATAGGAAAAAGTGGCTACAATTTGCAAAAGCTCACCAAAATTGGACAGTTGAAGACTGGAAAAATGTTGCCTGGTCTGATGAGTCTCGATTTCTGTTGAGACATTCAGATGGTAGAGTCAGACTTTGGCGTAAACAGAATGAGAACATGGATCCATCATGCCTTGTTACCACTGTGCAGGCTGGTGGTGTTGGTGTAATGGTGTGGGGGATGTTTTCTTGGCACACTTTAGGGCCCTTAGTGCCAAATGGGCATTGTTTAAATGCCACGGCATGCCTGAGCATTGTTTCTGACCATGTCCATCCCTTTGTGACCACTATGTACCCGTCCTCTGATGGCTACTTCCAGCAGGATAATGCACCATGTCACAAAGCTCGAATCATTTCAAATTGGTTTCTTGAACATGACAATGAGTTCACTGTATTAAAATGGCCCCCACAGTCACCAGATCTCAACCCAATAGAGCATCTTTGGGATGTGGTGGAACCAGAGCTTCGTGCCCTGGATGTGCATCCACAAATCTCCATCAACTGCAAGATGCTATAAATATGGCCAACATTTCTAAAGAATGCTTTCAGCACATTGTTGAATCAATGCCACATAGAATTAAGGCAGTTCTGAAGGCGAAAGGGGGTCAAACACAGTATTAGTATGGTGTTCCTAATAATCCTTTCGGTGAGTGTATGGCCTAACTAATCATTCAAACATTACCAATGTCATTTACAGCTTCTTCCATCTCTTTTCTGTTCTTCAGGTACATGGGCCAAACATGACCATCAAAGTAGTCTGGTGGATCTGGAGGCACATAGACTCGTGAGCTATTGATCAGAGGAAATAAAGGTGTCAGTCATTGATGTTTTTCAAAGACGACGCATTTGACAGCTTTAAGGTGCCGGATCCCACCTTCTTCTCTGTTTGCATGTCTCGTATGGTATCTGCAGGAAGAACCTTTTGTCAAATAAGATATTAAGAGGCCTGGAAGTAAAACAAACAGCCATAAACACATTTCATTATTTAATCACAAGAAAGTTGGGTCAAAGTTCAATGACAATTCACTGCCCCAGAAGTTGATCACACAAATTAACAAAAACATTATCTTTACTGAACTAAATATTTCTTTACTAAAGGTGCTTTGTGATTATTTAAAGCTTTTAAATAACATCATGATTTTTTTTGCACTTCCACTTCTAATTGTAATAAATTCTCCGTTACTTTGGAGAAGTTTTCAACTAGTAGCTCATGAGCTAAAATAAAAAAAAAACGCATAAAAAAATAAACCCTGTTACCCATGATTAAAAATGAGGAATCCTTCCACTATAAGAACATTGGGTTGCTGTGATGTTGCGGATGTCACTGTAAGACCACGAGATGTCATGAAGCTCTCAGGGTCATTCTGCCATGAGTCAACATCACTCATCATCCTGTCCATGTGCAGGGCATCCAGAGCTGCATAGGACATCATTTCAGTTTTTACTTCACTTATATCCAGATAAATTATTTTATGTATCAATAATGTAGAAATAAAATACAACTGACACCAAAGTGTTGCGCAAAATCTGACAGTTTGTTGGAAAACATTGTTTAATATAAACCGGCAATGTGATCCCAAATGTGTGTTGTAATGCGAGATGTGCTCTTACCGTCAAACTGCTTAAAGCCATTGATATCAACAGCGACCATTGATTCATCCTGAAAAAAGAAACACATAAAACAAATAAAAACCTGTCAGCTATGTATTGGGTCTAAAATGAACACCCTACTGAAACAAGCATAAGCTGGTTTTAGCTGGTCTCCCAGCTTGGTTTTAGATTAATTTTTAAGCTGGTCTAGCTGTGTTTTGGTCACTTTATAAACTGGTCTATCTGTGTTTTGGTCAATTTATAAGCTGGTCTAGATGTGTTTTGGTCACTTTATAAGCTGGTCTGGCTGTGTTTTGGTCACTTTATAAACTGGTCTGGCTGTGTTTTGGTCAATTTATAAGCTGGTCTAGATGTGTTTTGGTCACTTTATAAACTGGTCTGGCTGTGTTTTGGTCACTTTATAAACTGGTCTATCTGTGTTTTGGTCAATTTATAAGCTGGTCTGGCTGTGTTTTGGTCACTTTATAAACTGGTCTGGCTGTGTTTT
Organism: Paramisgurnus dabryanus; assembly: GCF_030506205.2. Lineage (NCBI taxonomy): Eukaryota > Metazoa > Chordata > Actinopteri > Cypriniformes > Cobitidae > Paramisgurnus > Paramisgurnus dabryanus. The sequence continues at coordinate 30,516,020 of NC_133339.1, forward strand.
GGTCACTTTATAAACTGGTCTATCTGTGTTTTGGTCAATTTATAAGCTGGTCTGGCTGTGTTTTGGTCACTTTATAAACTGGTCTGGCTGTGTTTTGGTCACTTTATAAACTGGTCTGGCTGTGTTTTGGTCACTTTATAAACTGGTCTAGCTGTGTTTTGGTCACTTTATAAGCTGGTCTAGCTGTGTTTTGGTCACTTTATAAGCTGGTCTAGATGTGTTTTTGTCACTTTATAAGCTGGTCTGGCTGTGTTTTGGTCACTTTATAAACTGGTCTATCTGTGTTTTGGTCACTTTATAAGCTGGTCTAGCTGTGTTTTGGTCACTTTATAAGCTGGTCTAGATGTGTTTTGGTCACTTTATAAGCTGGTCTAGATGTGTTTTGGTCACTTAATAAGCTGGTCTAGATGTGTTTTGGTCACTTTATAAGCTGGTCTAGATGCGTTTTGGTGACTTTATAAGCTGGTCTAGCTTTGTTTTGGTCACTTTATAAGCTGGTCTAGATGCGTTTTGGTGACTTTATAAGCTGGTCTAGCTTTGTTTTGGTCACTTTATAAGCTGGTCTAGCTTTGTTTTGGTCACTTTATAAGCTGGTCTATCTGTGTTTTGGTCACTTTATAAGCTGGTCTATCTGTGTTTTGGTCAATTTATAAGATGGTCTAGATGTGTTTTGGTCACTTTATAAGCTGGTCTAGCTTTGTTTTGGTCACTTTATAAGATGGTCTAGATGTGTTTTAGTCACTTTTTAAGCTGGTCTAGATGTGTTTTGGTCACTTTATAAGCTGGTCTAGCTTTGTTTTGGTCACTTTATAAGCTGGTCTAGCTGTGTTTTAGTCACTTTTTAAGCTGGTCTAGCTTTGTTTTGGTCACTTTTTAGTTTAAACCAGCAACTTAAACCAGTTTCAGTAAGCCATGCAGTCAGATATTATATACTAGCAAACGTTGTATATGTGTTACCTTGAAGAAGTTGTCTTGAGAAATAACACAGCTTTTAGGCAGAACGTCTTGAAGGTGTTTACTCAGCGTAGTCTTTCCTCCATTTGTCATTCTAGTAAATCATTTAGATGCGATCTACAATTTATGTAGGGACTGGACAATACTTCAATAACTTCACATAACAGTTAATAATTTTACTTACCCACCAATTCCAATGATGACTCTCTTCATCACGAATCAATTATTTTATTAAAATAGTTTTTCATTAGACATCTGTTCGGACAACCGATCTGTCACACGTGGAAGAAAGCTAGTTAAGAGCTTGCAGTAAAAAAGTGAAGTCGTCCATTAACGGATTAATTTTGTTCGTGCTTGTTCTTCTGCGCCATTTACTTTTATGTAAAAGCTGCTCGACTGCGCCATCTGCTGTGTTGGGACGTTAGTGCGGAGCTTATAGTGGAACTTCAGAGGTGTAACACCACCCTCAACATCTCACAAAACTTCCCACTTTCAGTCCTACTATGGACAACCGTTTGGGAAGAACACACTTTAGAGCATTTGATCTAGAAATAGAATTTAATAAAATAATAGAAACGTGATAATAAACAGTGCATTTGTTTTAAACCAGCTCTGTGGATTTAAGTAATCTCCCTTTATGCAATTAAAAGATAGGTTTGCAATTTTTAATCAACAGCATTCAATCAATAAGCAGTCTCATTTTTGGTTTGAAAAATAATTTTATTTCTTTACAATATCTGTACAATTCAACGGAGCAAAACTGGGAGGGTGCTTGACATGAAATTCTTTTTTTTATTTCTATTCTATTTATTATAAAAAGGACCAAATCAAAATATGGAAACATTAACAGAATACAAATGTGACAACTATGACGTGACAACTTCTTCTAGGATCTGTACCATCGAATTTGATTCTTCATTCAACTGCAACTGAAAAAAATATATAATTGGTGGTTACAAGTAAAACGAAACTAATAAAACTGACATTTCATTTTAATTTAGAAATCTTACCAATGTCTCCGTAACAGTTCCTGGAATATTGGCTTTAGTGTTTGAGATGACAAAAGAACTTAAGCGAACATCAGTAGCACTGTACTATAGAAAGCAAAAGACAAAAACAATCAGGCCAAGAGTTTCTACTCACAGTCCATTACAAACTAAACTGCCAAGTAACTCTGTATGAAAAGCCCATGTCAATTAAGCTGCAAATGGACGGCTTACAGGCAGCTGTCTGGGTAAAGATGAGAATGGCGTATCACTGGCACAAATGCGGGTAAAGGGTTTCTCCCTGGTCGTGGGGTGATTTGTGCAGCAGAGGCGAAGGGTGGCAGCAGGGAGGGCCACGTGCCAGAAGCTTTTGTGTTTCTTTACCAGCTCATCCAGCATCCTGAAAAATACAGCAAGTCAGGACTAGTTAACTACTCTTCTGGAAGGCCACTGCTGAGTTTAGCTTCATCCCTAGTTAAATACACCTGAACAAGTAAAGTCTTCAGGATTACTTGAAAGTATATTGATTAGGGTCGAAACTAAACCATCAGGTTATGTAGCTGGATATAAAGAAACTAAGTATTGCTTTTGATACATCACTTTTAAAAAAAGTATTTACATAAAAGTTGTCATACTCATTGAGAAGTGATTCAGTGACCAGATCCACGTAACCAGTTTGGCGGTGGTGTATCACCAAGGAGTTTGCAAGCAACCTTAGGTGTTTCTTCAATTCACGGTTAATCTAACAAAACAGGAAGGGAAATAAAAAAACTGAACTGTTTTCCAAAAAAACGACTTCCTATCTACATCATTGTCTCTTACTTCCACGATGGTTTGTCTGGAAAGCCGGGAGAGAATTCCGAGAGGGTAGCCCTGCTGTCGGATGATGTCAGCGAGATACCCGGCCACATCCTTACAGAGTTTTTCAGTCAAAGGAAATGCCTCCACCCATTTGGAGTGATAGTCAGTCAGGGTCATGATGTGCGTATGCTGATCTACTGTGGGAGAGAATGGGCCTCTGACATCAAGGCCAAGCCACTCCCACTTCTCCTTAACCTGAGAGAAAAGAGTTAATGAAAGGTTACAACCCAGAAATAGGTCTTTTGATTTACAATATTGGAGAATAATGAATCAAATTGATGGCATAAATCTATATAGGCACAGATTCTTTAAATAAATATATGATACATTATTGTGGCAGAGATAGACATGATGCATTCTTGTATTCTGTCTATGTACGCATGCAGGATGACAACTCCACCGGCTCTCTGCTCTGTAACATAAGCTCATGTTTACTTAATATGACCTTGTCTGTAAAATCCAGGCAAAAGTCTCAAAATCTAATAATGTGATTAAAAGCATCAAAGTTTGAGTTCAGTGAGTGATTTCAATTTTTGATATGGCCTTACTCAGTCACTATCAAAGATATAAAAGGTTATATTTTCAAAGCATGTTCTTTACATTAGGATGATTTTATGTAAAAAACAGTAAATCACAAAAAAATGATAGCTGTGTGATAGCTGTGTTTTCTTATAAAATCTTAAGTGCTGGAAAATATCTCTTATTACAGATTATTAATAATATTCATGTAAACCTCCTTACCTCAATTATATGGGGTTGTGTTTGCCCTGGAACTCCATAAACTACATGTGGTGTCTGAATTGTAAAGAATAATACATTGTAAAATGATTTCCATTGCATTATATTAGGAAGAAAAATGACTGAACATAAGTACTTACTATATTTAATTCATCATCTCCTGTCCAGTGGATGTTCTATGAGCGAAACAACAAAACAGCAAACATATAGTTGCAATAAAAAAAAATTATTACTGTATATTTTGTTATATATACACACTGTATATTGCATATTCATATTGTTTATCCCAAGTGTTTATTTTGTATTGTTGTTGACAATGAAGGACAATGAAATGCAGTTTGTTTTAAAATTTGATCTAATTTAATGAAATGCATACATTACATAGTTTAATAAATCATACAAATGGGATTAAATTTTCCAAAAATGTCCAGATATTTTTAGGACAACAATTTGTACCGTCTTTAGTTCGAAATTTGCTGTTTTTGATCATGAAGCACTACACATCTTTTAGAGGAAAATGAAAAAATTGCAATACCTTTGGTAAGCAGTATCCACTGTGAAAGAAACTGGGTAAAGTCATGTTTTTGTCAAGAGCCTCATCTCCCAGGATGGTCCATGGTGGGCTGACCAGACATGAAAATATAAAGAAAGTAGGAATAATAATGAAAGCAGGCATCTAATAATTGTGGTGGTGAGATGTATCAGGGGATGTTGACAATCCTGCATGCTTTTACACCACATACTGCATCAGATCTTGACTCGGTTACAGACCCTCCCTCTCTTATGAGCAATTACAAACCTTTTCTCTGGACCTGTAAGAGGCTGCACAGTATTACTCGGTAGGTCTGCTGTCATCTGTTTGGACCTTTTCTTAGTAGTGTTCTGGTTATCTGTAGTTTGGTGCTCTGAGCTGTTTCCATCAAATTTTTCGGAGTCTGCTGCTGCTGTGTCTTGTGCATCACTGGAAGCTTCACCTGGCACAGCAGGGTTTGAGTTGCCAACAAGACCCTTACAATCCAAATCAAAGGGAAGGAGATATTTGGTCTTGCACAGTGTGTTGCAGAAATATTTTAAAACACACTTATAGTTTTGTAACTCACCAAAGCTCTTCTGCTTCTTGGGTTAATCTTAGCCTGTAGTATGACAACCAGAAAGAAGTCATAAAACTGTAATGTACAAAGACATTTATTTAAATGTATTTAAATCACCTTTCTTTCTTGCTCTCGGTTTGAAAATGTAAAGATGGTTGGCACAGCCCATGGTTGCAGTCTTATTCTCTTTCCCTCAACTGTTAAACATTTCTTATCAAAGTGGACGGAGCAGATTTTACTATGTGAAGCTGGAGTCCAATCTTTCCACCTTAAATTCTTCAGCCATTTTTTCAGCAAATTGGGGTTGTTCAGGGGGAACCTAAAAAGCCAGATACATCATTTGGATCTATGAGCATACATCAGTAGGTTAAAAGCATAGTGGATGTTTAACTTACTGGTGGAATGACAGGCTCTTGTCCTTCGTAGAATTTTTACAGTTATATGCGCTGCAATAAAACACCATCGTATCAGGATTTAATATTCAGACATTTCTAATGTAACGGTTGTACGTATCGCAAATGGTTTAAAACGACTTTTTTATAAACGAACACACGATGTAGATTTAGTTCACCTCAACCCCAAAACAACAAACTGCTACTTCTTTGGTGTCGAGCTTACGCGTAACGAAAACACAAAAGATCGCCATCTGCTGATCAAAGAAAGTAGAGCACCTATTTGACTTCATGCTGCTCTGCGCAGACAGAGCGGGGTATGACATCAAGGTACCGCGAGAGCTGGGCTTTCGAATCGCTCTCGTGACACTTTGACGTCATTCATCAAGCGTTCTGCGCAAGTCAAAACACATTACGACGTTATAACACTTTCTCTTTTAATTTAGGACAAAAACATACTTTATTTGGTTCAGAGATGATATGGCTATATGTAGACTATTATAGCATATTCCTCTAAATGGAATCAATGAACAACAACAACACAATCTTCTAAGAAAGCAACAAGAGATTCATTAAAACAAAAGGTTTGTTAATCATTATGATTACTGTTAATAATTTTTTATTAGGCTATCTTTATTGTGTGTTTCAAGTTATGTCAATCTACACAGCCATTCACAATTGAGTGTTTAGGCATGAGTAGGCTAGATGTTGTGGTCACATAATCATTATGAGACAGAATTTGTTTAATTATATCATTTTATAAGGTTTAAAAGATCTGAAAACTTAGATCATTTCAACATCTTTCCCTAGCTTAAAATAAAATGTACATATTTGAATTTATCTCTTTGTCTAATTTATGTTGTAGACAACTTTCTTATTTTGTGCCTAACACAACTAAGTGAGATCAGTTATTACAGTTGTGGTGAACATCTGTAAACAAAGAGGAGACAATGGAGAAAATGAAGGATTCGGGGATTCGGACAGTGTACCTCGACCAAAAGTAGCCTATTCAAGGCAAATAGAGTCTTTACCTCCGCTATTAATTCTTCAACTTGATAAGATTTATTTACGGCAGTTTTCAACAGTTTTCAGTATACATACATGAACTTACTAGGTTTTAACATAACTACTGTTTTAAGTCAGAGAAGCTTACACGTTCCCTTTATTTTTGTCCGTTAATCCATGAAATGGTTTAGAATGCTTCAGCAGATCAGCAAATAGATCTGCTCTCAATGACTTGTCTTTGAATGAATGACATTTAAATTGCTGTGCACACGTGTACAACTTAAGATTATTTGCTAAGTAATTTATAATTACATTTATTTATATAATAATAAAAAGATCTCAAAATACCTTCAAGTTCTTAGCTGTCCAGATAGCTTTGTCTTTAGTGAGACTTGATTCAACCTGTGCGCAAAGGACAAAGGCTACAACTTTTTTTGATTAGAATGAGGGAGGAAATGAGATTTTTCCCTGCTAGACTTGGGATTGGACTCTGTTTGTGTCAATGACATTGAAGCTGACATACAAATTTGCATGACAACTTGATTGGTTCAGGTTTGCTGTATTTGCCTAATTTTGTTTTAAAGTGAAATCATAAAAGCAATTCAGGCATAATTCAGGCATGACAGAGGGTTTTTTGAAATTGCAAAAAAGGATTTAAACATGGGCTTAACCCTGCAGTATAGGTTAGTACAAATAGCGCACAAAACCACAATCATTTATTTGGAAAGCTATTTAAACATCGTAAACTATTTATAATGAAAAGTAACATAGGATATGTTTTTCCTCGTATAACCACAGTTGCAATTCCTCCTCTCTCCACTAGAGGCGATCTTTACCAGTCGTTGAATTTACGTGCGCCTTAATGGTTTCTATTATCCTCAATTATAATTATTATCTTAATAATGCGACAGTATAATTGCAGTCAAACACACCCTATAGTCTCACAGAGACAGACTTTGACTATAGGCATTAGGTAAACGGCTTAAGTTTGGGCAGTACATCACCTGATGCTTCAACTAAACACTCCCTGTCTTTAGCCTAAAGTCCATGTGAGTCACATGATGTGATACTGTAATCAACGTGTTAAATGTCATTTATACTGATTTTTTATCTCCTGATTGTGTATTTATATATCGATCTGGACAGTGTATTTTTAGTAACTTTTAGGCAGATAGGCTAGCGTTTGTAATTCTCCATATTGCTCTTTATAAATTACTGCACAAAATACATTGTAGGCCTACTCATTCAGATTAGTAGCCCATGAGGTGAAGTCTATAGATTACATTTTTAAGTATCACACATGTTCCTGTTTACAAGCATCAATAAAATAGATGTTGTGAAAAATCACACCTGTCCATGAGACGCTTATGTTAACCGAATAGTTGGTTGTCTGTGCATTGAGGGATTTTACTTGTTCAGATTATTCTCGTAAGCAGATATAAGGTTTGTATAATGCACATAAACCTCATCAGGCTCGCAAACATATAGCACACTGTAAAACATTTGCTGTATATGCAGCTGTTAGCTGGAACTTACTGAAAAATTAAATTTATGTTATTTACTGGGAATAGTTTGTTGAAAGTTAAATGAAAATTAAACATTAACAAGTCTTTATCTTTACATAATAAAAATATAAAATAACAGCCTCGTGCAAAGAAACAGAAATCCTCATCATCCTTTTTCTGTTTTTTTACTTCAGATTTTGGTTCCCAGAATGCTTTGCGTGATGTTGATTTTTTAAAATAACATTTTCTTAACATTTAAACAATACAAGTAGAAATGTTTTTTAATTGTCTGGCAAAATTAATTTGTTAGGCTTATCTTATTACACTTGATATTAAAAGAAGGCAAAGTTACCAGTAGAGGGCAGAACGATACAACGACAGAGCGTTTATAAAGCGAATACAATTTCACATGTAAACAATATGTAGTTTTGTATGTTAATTAAAGACTATATAGTTTTTCATATATTTTTGTCACACGAGAGGATTTTTTTTTTTTTTTTACTTTTAGTGTTCACTTATTGAAGGGCTAGGCTAGAGTGATTTATACATTTGCAACAGCTCCATTGTGAAGATTTGGCAGCAATGTCTTATAGAGGCCACAGTTGAGAATGAAGCTAAAACTTAGATATAACTGAAATATTGTAAATGTAAGAAACCTAGCCAATAGCAAATGAATTACAAAAAAGCAATAGATCCAAACATTTTCAAATTTCTTATATATAATTAACTTGATTATGAAATAGACATTACAGTATAATAGCAGGCAAAATATCTAATTGTTTGAAATATTAAAAATATTTTTTATTCTAAAAATTATTTAAATATATTTAGCCTCTATGCCATATTATATCATATAAACCTATTTTTTTAAATCATGCAATGGGTTTTAATACAGTGATGGGGTCAGTCTATAAATATAGGCTACAAAAAGTTTTAGTAATTATTTAGCAAAATTTAAATAAAGTTTTTCACATTTATTTGTCTGTATATTTTAATTGATTACTTGATGAGTTTTTTCCATATGAACCAAGTTTTACATTTAAGTAACATAATGTTTCACTACAGATATTTAACAAACAATGTTCACATCAGTTAACATTCGACAAAGTAATCTTTAATCATATAATTGAACTTTTGACTTTTAATTGAATGGTACAGTAAAGCAATGTACCAAAACAAAACCAAAACTTTAGTTTGGAGAAATATGACAATATGTTTGAAAAAAAAAACTTTGAAAAGGTTTAACCAACTCAAAGTTAAATACAATAAGCACTGGAGGATTTGTTTTTAAACCATTACAAATCTATTACAAAAACAGCTGGATGGTTATTTCGGCACTGTTTTAAAGAGCAGCTGTTCTGCTTAATTGATAGACATTTTCTGGTATTACAATGAAGAACCACATGTTGAATACTGTGTAATCAGATTATATGCCTGACCTCACATCACATCCAAGCCTATTTGAGTTCGCAATTATACATTTAATGTAAATATTTATTTTTCATGTGAGTAGAATTTTAACAACAGTTTAATTAACCTATTATATTTAATAATATAGTTTATAAATAAAACAGAAATAACAATAGTGTATTTTATCAATAGAATTAGCATAAAGTTATTTCAAACACTAAAATATAAATAAATGATGTGTTACGAGTTTCTTCACAAAAAGTGTTGTAGTATTTGTTTTTGTTGTATGAAATTAACACAAAAACTATTACAAAAATGTCAAAATCTGATGCATCAAATCTGCGTTGCTAGTTTATTATTTTTAAATTCCTTGTGTGTGTGTGTGTGTGTGTGTGTGTGTGTGTGTGTGTGTGTGTGTGTGTGTGTGTGTGTGTGTGTGTGTGTGTGTGTGTGTGTGTGTGTGTGTGTGTGTGTGTGTGTGTGCGCGCGTGTGTGTGTGTGCGCGTGTGCGCGTGTGCGCGTGTGCGCGCGTGCGCGCGTGCGTGCGTGCGTGCGTGCGCGCGTGCGTGCGTGCGTGCGTGCGTGCGTGCGTGCGTGCGTGTGTGTGTGTGTGTGTGTGTGTGTGAAGAAACACAGCTGAAGATTTTGTGCAAAGCTACTCAATAATATTATAAAATCAACAAACTATATAATTTGAAAAATAATAATAACAACATTATCTTTGTAACTGATATTTGCAATAATTGTATAGTACTGAACCTGGAAATATATTCTTAATGTGTTTGTAATAAAGAGACAGAACGGTATAAACCAACTGAGCTTTTTAAGCTCAGCTCTGTTCATAAACTGATTAAACAGGCACAAAATAAGCTGCCATAAAGCAGAGAAACACACTTAAATGTTCACTCCAAATAACTGCAGATAGTGTCTGACGGAAGTGACCAATGTAAAACAAACATCCAGCATGGCAGATGATCACACAGTGAGAAAATGTAGGATTTTTTTACACATATGCACACGCACGCATGCGCGCACACACACACTACTTTCTAACAATGCAGTTGAATGGATCTCATGCATCTTCCCTACTTTTCACCTTTTTGTACTAGCTCACACATACTGAAGCAATCATCAGTTCCCAGTCTCCGGGAGCCAATGGGGCCAAAGACGTGCCATAACCCCTCCAGAGTGGTTCTGTGGTTCTGTCCGACTGGATCACTTCCAGAAGAAAATTTAAAGGCCTTTCCTCCTCTTTTTCAATGTGAACCGATCAATCTTTTCTCATTGTGTCATAGTTCATCACACTATCTACAATGTTATAGTTCAGCGTTAACAAAATAATCATAAGAAGTCCTAAATACGAGTATAAGAATGTATACTGTGCAACAGAAAATAAACTCTCCTTCTAAGAATCAAGAGAGATTAACTAGATATTTAATAGAGGCTTCTTTACAAAAGTCAGAAGTTAATCAAATTATAACACTGAGATACCGCATCTCTCATATATGGTAACTGAAATCCTCTGTGATGATTTGCTTCATATTCAATGTAAAGCATCCATAAGTTGGTTACATGCTTCAGTACACTTGTCAGTCATGGTCAAGTTCAGATAATAGTTGCTGCACAGTGAGTCCAGTTCTTTTTTTGCCGGAGCAAAACCAACCTGTTTCCTCTTCTCAGCTGGAGGTGAGGCTCCTGATCCACAAATGAGCCCTTTATTTCAGAGCTGCTTATCAAGGTCCACCACATGTGTCTTACCCCCCCCACATGTGTTTGACCCCCCTCCCCTCTGTTATTAGGCACTTTAGACTGATAGGGCCATTTGTCTTCATGTCTATGGCATGCCAACATACTATTGGCTGAAGCTTGGTGAAGGCTGGGTCAAAGTTCACGCAGACTTTGGACTTTCAATTGGATCCAAACATCTGTTTCGGCCCATTAGTCAGCTGGCTCTCTCTGATGTTTTTAACAAAGGCCAAGCCATTTTAAAAGCGCTATAGCTCAACTGGGAGAGCATGGCAATAGCAACAACAAGGTTTGATTCCAAAGGAAAATAAATGGATAAAATGCATGCTTTGCATGTACTGTGTGTCACTTTCAATAAATGTGTCTGCCAAATGCAAATAAGCGAATCATGTAATATTTTGCTACTTTTAAGTAGATTTTCTAAAACACCTAGTTCATCTGAGTGCTATTGAAATATCAAAATGTTCTCATGTATATAGGCTACTCATTCTGCTATCTATATATGAGGAGCTCAGATGCAAAAGCCTCTAAATGCCAACTCCATCATAAATTAAATAATGATATAAACCGAATCCTCTCAGCACACATTATGAGTTTATCATTAAAATTCACTTAATCCTGGCCTCAGGTCATGCTTCGAGTCTAATAAAAAATGCTTATTTACAAGAAAACATGTCAGACACACTTAAAGGCACTTCATAAGCTAAAATGATTTGGTATATATTTGGTGCATTTAAGTGCAATCCATTTCCAAAAGATCACCTCGGCTTTTCACCAATGATAAAACTGACAACCTCATGTTCAGTCAATACATAAAACAAAATCTAAACAAATGCCATATTTCCACAATCCGTTTACTACCCACAAAATGTTCAGCTATGCCTTTAGTCAATGTGCAGCTGTGTGTTCAGTACAGATGTATCAAACAAGCATCACATGTGATGTCTTATACATCTTACAGCCCTTGACCAGGATTCCTCAGCTGCAATCCTCTAAACTGAAGTTATCATCCATTCTGAGTCAAAGCCCGGCTGCCTGAGGCTGTGCTACAATTACACCTCATTATGTGTCTGTGTGTGCGCGTGTGCACGTATTTGCAGGTGAGCAATGTAGAAGGCCTCTGCTATTAATGGGGCCATGGTCAAAGTCTTTGTGCCTCCTGTCAAAGGTCAGAGGTCGTGATTTCTTTATGTACGCCAGGGTTTATTTTTAGTCCAAACAAGGCTGCTATTTAAAGAATCATACGGAGGTGTCCTAGTAATTACCACCAAGCAAGTCCACCCACCATCTCCTGCTCAATTGAAGCCATCTGCAGTCAGACTGGGGGGGGCAGATCTGGTACCTCGGCTGTCCCTCCTTCTAACACACACACACATATACACACAAAGCCGTTCAGATAAAGTGTGTACAAATATTTGTCTTTTTGTGGTGATGCTGTGTGTGGACCAATCAAGCATTGAGAAATGACTTTATTGTGACAGTGCTCATTTACTTCGTGTTTATCAAACATCTGACTGCAGCCCTGTTCTTTATCCCTAAGCAGAGAGACTTTTTTCAACAAAATTGGATTCTCTGTTTAAAAAAGTACTTACAGGTTTGCTCAAATGATATATATAGACTTTTTTACATTTTCAGAAATATGTTTTCATTACAACTTACATTTATGCACTGTATGCATATTTTTATGTTACTTTAACTTAACAAATAAAGTTAAAAGAGACATTTCAAAATGTCACATTTCACAAGACTTTTTTAAGGTGTCAAATAAATCTTTGGTGTCCCCAGAGTACGTATGTGAAGTTTTAGCTCATAAAACGATATAGATAATTTATTATAGCATGTTAAAATTGCCACTTTGTAGGTGTGAGCAAAAATTTGCAGTTTTTGAGTGTCTCCTTGTAAATGCAAATGAGCTGATCTCTGCACTAAATGGCATTGCCATGGTTGGATAGTGCTGATTAAGGGGCGGTATTATCCCCTACTGACATCATAAGGGGAGCCAAATTTCAATGACCTATTTTTTCACATGCTTGAAGAGAATAGTTTACCAAAACTAAGTTACTGGGTTGATCTTTTTCACATTATCTAGGTTGATAGAAGCACTGGGGACCTAATTATAGCACAAAAGTCCGATTTTCCTGATATGTTCCCTTTAAACAATTTCAATTTGTTTTGTGTCAATTTATCACAACTCAAAACTTAAAATAGTAGGTTGAATTGTCTTGCAAAATCAAGTTGTTCTCAATTCATGCTGCATTGGCAGACGCTTTTTTCAATGAGCAGTGTTTGATCTGACCTTAATGTAGCAAGGTGTGTTAAGCAACATAACAAAATTCATTTCTGAGTTTTTTTTACGCTCATGTCCTGTTACCCTTTACCGTACACTCAATTCAAAAAGATTGTTTTTCCCTAATTCTGCAGGCCACTCATTTAATACGTGGCTCCTCTATGACTTCAAGTTACAGGACTAGAGGCTTGTGTGGGTTTGTAGATCCTATCATTAAAGTCAAATAAATTAAACAAAAAAGCCATCAAACCCACAGGCTGTATGACTGGACACCATCTTTATCTTTTACAGAATAACACAAGGACAGTACAGAAATATGATACACTGTACAAACTTAACCTGAATTAGTTGACATTACTATACAAAAACACATGAAACTGCATTTTTGACATGAATGTCAGTACTATGTGAGAAATACAATAAATGAACAGGGTTCATCAGGGGCGTCAGTTTGTGTTGAAGAGTGGTGGGGACAAAAGATCAGATGAAAAAACATTACAGCAGGACAGGAAATATATTGAATAACAGCGCATCAAAAATTCAATGTCACAAACCCTACTAAACAGTGTGACTGTGTCGTCATGTTCACAGAGAGATAATGTATAACTTGGACAAGAAGAAACTGTGTCAAGAATTTGTTCAAGTTACTGATCGGCGCATGCAGGTTTTTGGGTCATTTTAGAGTCAGTAACAGTATATTTTGTTTAGGTTATTTTTTTTGGACAATGTACATTGTTTGAAACTGCATTGCATGTTTTATTTTGTGCAAATAAACCTTTAACATTTCTTGGTTTACTTGATTTTTCAGAACATTTTAACCAAATGCTTTCAAAAAGTGGTGGGGACAAAATCAGCCATTTCAAAAAGTGTAAATGACACCTATGGGGTTCATGTAAGTAAACACTGATCACCTGAATAGTGAAAATTATCATTTACAACAAAGCAACATCAATAATATAAGAGCTTAAACCTCTGTGTGTCGGTTTCCCGGACAGGGATTAGACTAGTCCTAGACTAAAATAAATGTAAGAGCTGTCTAAACTGAAAACAACTTGCACTGACATGTCTTTAAATACACCAGTGTCATTTGTTTTGCCTCAAAATGCACACAAGTAATGTTTTTAGTAAGACATGTTTGTTAAAACTAGTTATGTTTCCTAATTAAACTAAGGCCTAATCCTGGTTTAAACTAATCCCTGTCCGGGAAACCACCCCAAAGACATTTTATTAACAAATATTTAAGTATTTAACGTTTTTATCAGTTCTTATTCTGTGAAAAGCATAAATAATTAAAATATCCAGCAGCAAAGAATTATGGGAAATATTCCTCACAACATATACTGATTATTTTAAGTTCAGTTTACTTAAATGTTTTTGTATGCTTAAAAGTTTAATGAACTAAACATTTTAAGCATTGGTCCAGAACACAAAATATTAAGTGATGTTAATGGCACTGTTTACAGTAAGTAGACAATATCTAGGTTAACAGTGAATAGCCATGTATATGAACAATGTATGAAGTGGTGGTGGTTTCCCGGACAGGGATTGGCTTAAGCCAGGACTAGACAGTTTTATTAGAAAATATAACTAGTTTCAACCAACATGGCCTACTAAAAACATTCTTTGTGTGCATTTTAAAGCAATACAAAGGGCACTGATGTATTTTAAGATATGTCAGTGCAAGTTGTTTTCAGTTTGGAAAGCTCTTACATTTATTTTAATCTAGGACTACTCTAATCCCTGTCTGGGAAATCCCACATAGTTACATATAATCAATTTCGATTTTTGTCTATGTACAAATAATGTACACTTGGTTATTTTCAACTCAGCATTCGGCCAGAAAAAGACAAACCCAGCTGTTGGGTTAAAGTAACCCCGAAAAAAGTTTATATTTGACCCAACAATGGATTAAAACCACCAAGTCTTTTGCTTGTGTATTTTTCTTAATGCCATTATAGCATCTACGGTTATATTCATGGCAAGAACCGGTTAATCAATACACAAGTTAAACCATACGTTGGGGATTGGCAATTTGGCATCTCCAATTCACATAATCTGCGGTAGGAAACTGGAGTAACCGGAGTAAACGCTGACACAGGGAGAACCTGCAAACTCCATGCCACCTGACCTAGCCAAGGCTCGAATTGGGACCTTTTTGGTTGGAGGCAACAGTGCTACCCACTGAGCAACTGTCGCCCACCAGTACTTTGAGTTGAAACCATGTAGCATAGGTTGGGTTGTGTCTTTTTGGCCCAATGCAAGGTTGATAATAATCCAGCATTTTTTGGAGTGTACATGTTCAGACAAAGCAGAGAAAATGTTTTTCACTATTGTGACTAAAAACGATTGTTATTTAATTATACATAAATTGTGAAAAAGTTCTACATAAAATAAAAATGTTCAATACATTACACATTTTTTAGATTTCTGTATGCGTGAGTACAAACGTGAATGTGCTGAAATGAGTTTTAATGCTCTTCTTTTTCATCACACAATTACTGGACAATAAAATGTTTCATGATGGCACAATTAAATCTCCAGCTGGGACTTAACAGGCTCTTTATCACCTCAAACTGAAGAAAGCAGATTTTGCCATCTCCATTTCGTACCAGATCTTCTCTGCCAGTCTGACTCACGGACAAACTTTCTTTCCATTTAATGTTTCAAAGTTTTGTGCATTCCAACAATAAGAAAAAAAAACACTTCTTGAACATTTCTCCATGTTACCCAAGAGTAAATGTAGACTATAATGTCTCCTTTTCTGGTTTTTCAGTAATGTCTGTCTCACACTTTGTTCAGACCTTTCAGCCAATGTCAAATGTTTAATCAAAAATTAGTGATTTTGAAAGGACAATAAACATTTCTCATCAAATTGCTAAAAACCAAATTATTCGAGCTGACTCCAAGTCTCTGAGCTATGAAAAAGCAATCTCCATGCAATAAAGTATTCCTATGTGGATTTAACTCCCAACTTATGCTTAAATAATTCTGCATAGAAACTGTATGAACTCACTAAAGTTAAATTAAGACAGTTCAAACTTTTGCATTTCATAGCATGTCTCGTGTGCATCAAACTTCACATATGTGTGCTCCGTGCACTCTTGTCTACTGATCCCTATCTGTGAAATAAACGACCGGTGCTTAGTAGAACAGGCTTCCGTTGCAATTTGCCCATTCTCGTGGGTATTGAAGATTTGGCTTGAAAACAAGTTTTGCATGTTTCTCTGAATAAAATCTAAACTGTCACATGGAAAATTGCTCGAAACCAAACGCAGCATGATATTGCTCCATCCAAAAACAACACACTCTCTTTATGAAAAACCTCATTGTCTTTGGGGTAAAATAGATACCGCCCCAGGGTTAAATAAGTGAGACAGCCTAAAAAAGATTGTTTAACTAAATATTTCATCCATAGAGAGAAAAGAACCGCTAATACGGCTATATTTTCAGTGCAATTTGAGGATTAAGGCAAAATCGCTCGGTCTAAGAAAGGAACAGGTCTAGCAGAATTCAAAAGCCATACCGCTGAAACGTAATCCTTTACGAGATGGACTGTCAATAAACTCAAGAAGCAGAAAACACAGATCAGGGCTTTAAACATGTTAGAGAAAAGACTAAAATAAGTATTTTATTGATTTAGCTGTATCTTGTGGATGACAACATAAATCATAGCTTGCTGCCATGTGGTTGTGTGGTGTTTTTGTTTTTTTAATCTGAGAAAGCTTTAAGCAAAGCAAAGCTCAAGGATAAGATAACCTCCACCATGAGACATCTGGTAACACTTCACCATAATTGCTGTAAAACCCTGAAGATCTGAGAAAAAATTCCAATGTTTTTTTTTCTTTCTCTATTTGCCTTGTGTCTAAATTTCTGGTGCCTTTTCTTTACATTTTATACAAACATATGCAGAGCAACAAAGTCAACATATCCATTTTCAACGCAAAGATATCGAACTATTTCATTTTAGTGTAGAAATAATGCATGGCACATGCAAAACTCTCCCCAAGGTGAGAAAATAATTTATGGATAAAGAATCTGTCCCTGCATATTTGATCATTTTAATGCTTGATCTTTAATAAAGAAAACAGAACATCCTCAAATATGATGTCTCCATTCCCACTACATTCAAAACTAGCAGACAAACGGCATCGCCCTGTTGCTGTTTGTCTGGGTGTCCCGATGCCCGTTGTGACATGCGGGTCCCCTGTAGCGTCAGACACCCACAATGCAGTCATTACAGAGAGTAATGAACCACAGCTACAGGAAGGGGCACCACCAGCAGATCACCAGTTCCCATATGCGCCCCAGGCCTGCAGCTCAGCCTCCAGGATGAAACCACTGGGTGGGTAAACACAGGGGAGGGCACAGACAGATTGCCATCTCTCAGAATCCACAGAGGGCACCGCAGAGACGAACAGCAGTACAGGGCTAACTGCAGGGTCAGACAGGGAGGAGTTTGAGTAGTTTATCTCTGAGTTCAAACAACCTCTGTCTGATCTTACAGTACATAACCAAATTAATTGAGCTGTGCAGAGTCACTGGCAATGTCATTTGTATGACCCCTGAAAATCTTAGCTGTATTAAATTAATGCATACTAAATTGTAAAAATTATGTCAAATAAAGATATATTTTTATGTTACTTTAACTTAACAAATGAAGTTAAACACTTTTAACTTGATCTAATAAATTATGTCAACTAATCACAATTCAAAACTTAAAATAATAGGTTGAACTGAATTGCAAAACCAAATTGTTTTAACATGCTGCTTTTTTACAGTGTATATATGTGCTATTGTCACAGCTTATTGGTCTAGAATTGCCTGGAAATAAAGTTAATATACTCTAAAACAGTAATTCTTAATGTGTGGTCCGCGGACCACTAGTGGTCCGCCAACCCCCCCCCCCAGTGGTCGACCAAAAGATGACCTAAACTAGGCAAGTGTTTATACAATCGTCACTTATTTAAGTAGATTTTTAATGCACTTGAGAAACTGTGATATCAGTTCTTGCCATTCTGTTTTAATAACGTAAAAATGGATCGGTGGCTAAACCAAAGAGGAGTCAAAAGAAAAAATCAAGCGTCAACTGAAAGCAGCTAAAATCCACAGATCTATTAGTTTTGTTATGTACTAGTATTTGTTTCAAATGTGATTTTGGACATTTAGGGGATTTTTCTTTTCAACTTTTTTTGTTACCATAGTTACAACCATAGACTTCATATACCCACCACCTCAGTTTTAAACTAATGGCTCTTTGGAATGACATTAAGTGGGAACTAGGCTGTTATAGTATGTTGAATTGCAGTTTTTTTCACAGGTGCAGTTTGTTGTTCATATTAAGCTGCAACTCATTTCACATTTACTTCATAAGTAATTCATTTAATAATTTCTGAACATAGCATTGCATTTGTGTTAAAAAAAGAGTTTTTGGCTTGAAACAGTTGCATATTAAACTTAAATTTAGCTTAACCTTCCTCTTTTGTTGTTTTTTGGGGGTGTGTTAGAGTGGTACTCAGGAAAAAAATTGGAAGATAAAGTGGTCCTTGGGCTGAAAAAGTTTGAGAAACACTGCTGTAAAATAAAGAAAATATGCTGAGTTGTAGAAAGTTTGGAGGTTCATTTTAATCCACTGGTTGGGTTGGTCCATATTTGTAGACAAATGCAACATGAAGTTAAAACAACTTGGTTATGCAAGTCAATTCAACATATTATTTTAAGTTTTGACTTAAACTTATAAATACAAGTTAAAATTGTTTAACGGAATTTGTTAAGTTTAAGTAACATTAAAACGTATATGGATTTGATTACATTTTTTACAGTGCACGGGTTGAAACAACACAGCATTGTTTTAAATGCTCTACGTAAGGTTATCTCTGAATCGTCTATTTTGTTGAATTATTTTTATATTATATTAGTATTTTTTATAAAAATTACAATTATGATTCATAATGTCACTAATTTGAATGACATTGCATATACTACATTTTATTTGTAGATTTAGATTTTTGCTACAGTACTTATTTGCATTTATACCATGGGTCTGTTGAATGCTTTATTCTGATTGGTTGAGAAATGTTCCATCGGTGTTGATTATTTTTCTGTAAACCGCACACCTAACCTGTCAAATGTCTTAAAGGGACACTCAACTTTTTTTAAAAACTTTTTTTGAATCCATTTAGCTAATCTCCGGGTCTGGGTACCACTTTTAGCATAATTTAGCATAATCCATTGAATCGGATTATTAGCATTGCGCTCAAAAATAACCAAAGAGTTTAGATTTTTTTCCTTTTTAAAACTTGACTCTTCTGTAGTTACATTGTGTACCAGCGGAAAATTAAAAGTTGCAATTTTCTAGGCAGATATGGCTAGGAACTATACTCTCATTCTGGCGTAATAATCAAGGACTTTGCTGCTGTAACATGACTGCACCAGGCGCAATGATATGAGAGTAAGAATGGGAGTATAATTCCTAGGCATATCGTTATTTTTTAGCATGATGCTAATGGTCTAATCAGATTCAATGGATTGTGCTAAGCTATGCTAAAAGTGGTAGCACCAGACCTGCAGATCAACTGAATGGATTCCAATAAGGTAAGAATCAAATGTTTAACACTAGGGGAGCTGGAAAATTAGATTTAAAAAAAAAGGTGCAGTGTCCCTTTAAAATAGGCACCAGAGCAATGTTTGTGGTAACCGTGGTATAAGCGGAATAATGACTCACGGTGTGCATTATTTTCTTATAATTCAACGGCCCATCATCAATTATTCTTTACATGTTTTATCCAAAGCAATAAACACATAGATAACAGCTCTCAAAATTGTCTTTGTGATTCCATAAAGAACCTTCAACATCGACATGCGAAACCTTTCTGTTGCAGACAAAGTTTTTGGTATGGCGAGAAAGAGTTTTCAGACTACAAAGGCCGATGGTTACAAAAGAAATGGTTATTTTAAGAACCTTTAACATGAAAGGTCCTTTAGATATTTGACATGTCACCAAAAAGTATGTCAATCTTATGGAGAACTCAAATTGTAGAGGATTAACAGCAGCCACACAAAACACTGAGTTTAGCAGCTTGACACTCACTAGAATTTTAAAAGGTGTGAATTCCCCAGGGCAATCGCGAATTCAATTCAAAGCCTACGCAGTCCGTGGGTTGCTAAAGGTACATCTTGTATCAGACAGTTGTCTGGTTCTTTTCCAAGGGTGTGTGAAGGCTCATTTTCACACTGCACAATGTGTCTCAGTTAATTACCAACACTGACAAATTTGCTTTAGATAAACATCTTACAGTATACATATTATTTACAATCCCATAAATTTGGAGTTGAAACAACTTACTAAAAGGCATCACTGTCCACATACAGACATAACAAAACGATTCAGAATTTTCGACCATTCTTGTAACCCGAGTACGAGTGAAGTGTGTCTTAAATCAGCCACTTAAAGTAATCCTCTTTCAGACCTCTTTTTCCTGTTTTTCTCTGTTGTTGTCCTAGCCATTTTACTCTTTGTGTGATCACTCTCTTTGATCAAGTTACACAGTTTGGCTGATTTAATTGATAACACAATAAAATAGGACACCTGTCGCTTAGACAGCAATGCCAAATGGCTGCCAATTCTTGGAAAGCTGACAGTCTGTTTCTATAGCGTAAAGTTATAAATGATAATTAAAACTGCAAGCAGTGATGGAAGGGCCCTCGCACACATGACACCGCCACACCGTGGCATAAGAATTAAAGGGAACAGTAGTAAATAGGCATTTAAGCATGTAAACATAGGTGAACCATTTAAAAGTGTATGAGAGTATGAGTGACTACATGTAAATATTGGCACGTAGATGTGTTCAGTCCAGGACTCTTATTGATCATGTAAAATGTAGGGCAGATCTGACTTTGAATAATCAGTGTAAAACATGTTACTTCTTGTTGCCAGCAGGTGGCGCTATGGCCATAAGTGACTATTGGCATGTAGATGTGTTCAGTCCAGGACTCTTGTCAATTATGTAAAGTTTGGGACAGATCAGACATTGCATAATCATTGTAAACATGTCACTTCCTGTTGCCAGCTGGTGGCGCTATAACTATAAGTGACTATTGACATGAAGATGTGTTCAGTTCAGGACTCTTATTAATCATGTGAAGTTAGGGAAAGATCGGACATTGCATAATCAGTGTAAACATGTCACTTCCTGTTGCCAGCTGGTGGCGCTATAACCATAAGTGACTATTGACATGTAGATGTGTTCAGTCCAGGACTCTTATTAATCATGTGAAGTTAGGGAAAGATCGGACATTGCATAATCAGTGTAAACATGTCACTTCCTGTTGCCAGCTGGTGGCGCTATAACCATAAGTGACTATTGACATGTAGAGGTGTTCAGGTCAGGACTCTTATTATTCATGTGAAGTTTGGGACAGATCGGACATTGCATAATCAGTGTAAACATGTCACTTCCTGTTGCCAGCTGGTGGCGCTATAACCATAAGTGACTATTGACATGTAGATGTGTTCAGGTCAGGACTCTTAGCAATCATGTGAAGTTTGGGACAGATCGGACATTGCATAATCAGTGTAAACATGTCACTTCCTGTTGCCAGCTGGTGGCGCTATAACCATAAGTGACTATTGACATGTAGAGGTGTTCAGGTCAGGACTCTTAGCAATCATGTGAAGTTTGGGACAGATCGGACACTGTATGCCTGAGTTCCAGCAACCTGTTTCATAGCGAAACATCAAACTTTGGCTGGCCGAAACAGACACAAATTTTAATATAGAATCAAATCCTTCGCAATTTAGCATCACAAAGGCCTTAAGATGAGACTCGCCAAATATGATGATGATCCGACGAAAACTGTAGGAGGAGTTAGTTAAAGTATGACTGCTGGAAATGAGAAGAACTGAGCCAAAATCTGAGAAATAATTCAAAATAGCTGACTTCCTGTTTGGTGTAGGGCGTTGCTCCAAGAGACTTTTTTGTAGGGCTTGTAATAATACATGAGCATACCGAAATTCGTACATGTAAGTTAAACACAGTCCAAGGGCTGCTGCATTGAATATTTGAAAGTGGGGCTAAAACATGTTCCTTCAGGTTGCCAGCTGGTGGCGCTATGGCTATAAATGAAAATTGTTATGTAGATGTGTTCAGGTCAGGACTCTTAGCAATCATGTGAAATTTGGGACAGATCAGACATTGTATGCATGAGTTCCAGCAACTTCCTGTTTCATCTGAAAACATCAAACTTTGTCGGGCCAGAACCGACACAAATTTTCACGTAGAGTCAAATCCTTCGCAATTTAGCATCACAAAGGCCTTAAGATGACACTCGCCAAATATGAAGATGATCCGATGAAAACTGTAGGAGGAGTTAGTTAAAGTATGACGCCTGGAAATGACAAAAACTGCGCCCAAATCACAAAAATAACTCAGAATAGCTGACTTCCTGTTTGGTATACGGCTTCGCTCCAAGAGACTTTTTTGTAGGTCTTGTCATGCTACAGAAGCGTACCGAATTTCGTAATTGTACGTTAAACACAGTCCGAGGGCTGCTTCGTTGAAAATTTGTAGGTGGCGCTATAGAGCCGTTTTCCCACGCCTAATTCCAAAGCCTACACCACATGTAAATTTTCATCACTCTTGACATCCGTGCAAAATTTCATGAGTTTTTGAGTATGTTTAGGCCCTCTAAAGTCCCGCTGAAGTCGGAGAAAAAAAATAATAATAATAACTCCTTGAAGAACAATAGGGTCCTCACACCCCGGTGTGCTCGGGCCCTAATTATACTTACTAAACCAGACGTCTGGCAGAACTGTTGCCTAATCACAATTGTCATATCTTTAGGTATTCTCCAGGATATCCACATGTGTTAAAATAATTCCACTTTATCTGTTAACAGGGAACGTGGTCTTTCTTTGTGGGGTTTTATGAGTTTAATAGCAATGGTTTGGCTTGGCAGATTTACCAGCTTAGTAGTCAGGCCAAGATTCATTTTTCTAAGCTATAATTTAATGCATTATAAGAGTGGTACCATTGCCCCAAAAGAACATTTTGCGGGGGCTGCTCGACTGCGTACAAAAGTGGAAAGCGTTTTCATGATTAATATGATTACTTCGTAATCCCAACATTACAGAGTGGGTTAGCATGTTGTTCTTTGATGAAATGTACAAGGTGTGTGCACAAAAACGTACACACCCCATATAGAGAGAGCTGGCACAACCCATACAGTGCCATTTAACCCATTTAACGTAATGCTTTAACCGAATAGACACGATGACTGACTTTGTGACACACCAAACAGACGGCCGCCAAGCAGCAGGTCTGTTCCGCACCTGCATGAAATAACTTTCCGTACCAACAGGTGGCAGTAGTTGATGTTCAGTACTCAAAACGGGAAACTGAGGAGCTAGTAATACAAACCAGCGATCACTTACAGTACCATCTCACTCACCACAGATAAATCTATGATATATATTTGTAATGTCTTAAACCATATCTTCTTAATATATTTACATTAGAATGAGAGATGCAAACAGATTTGTGCATTCTTCAAATGGCAGAAGTATGATCCGACTCCCAGACAAGTGCCACCGCCATTTTTAATCGTCCCAAAACAGGCAATGGTGACTGACTGAAAAAATTAAGTGAGAAGTCGCTGATGTAAGAAGTGGGAGTTTTTTAATGGAATCAAACAGTTGTTCTGTTACAGTTATTTATCATCCCATGTTGTCCGAAGCATAGTTCTGTTGTTTTGACACTCAGCTGTAACGTAAGCCTCTAAATGATTGATGACCTTAAAAATGAGAGTCTTCACAGTACCTGAGAGGGTGTGTACTTTGGGATTAAGTTCTTAGGACCTGCAAGGTGGCTACTGGGTGTTCCCTCTTGGCAAAGGTGTGAATCTTCCATCTTTGATTCTCCTAAATTTCTGAGTCTCCTCTCTGGAGCCTTGGGGACTCAAACACACCCACTGCTGAAAACGGATTTGGCTAATTGGTCAGAGTAGTTGGGCCACATTCCTTTGGCAGATTACTTGTGAGAGCTGCATGGAGAAGTTAAATGTTCCCGAGGAAATTGCTCAAAACAAGCAACAGCAGTTCAACCAGCATGAACAGGGAGAAGTGTACTGTACCAAAGCTATAAACCATTTCCCCTGTATTTTAATATAAACCGCTTACTGTATCCTTTAACCTGAAAAAGGCTAAAAAAATGCCTAAAAAGGACACAAATTGTACCTGCTGTGTTGATTGTATGTTTAAACCGTTTACATCATTCAAATCACAAGAATTTCAGCTTTCCAAGATATGCGAAATGTATAGATTTTATTTTTTGAGTTGTTGTATTTGATGAAGTTTTCTGTCAAATAATGCAGTGTCCCTCCCACGGTACACTGGAATTTTCAAGAAGGCTGGCTAAGAAGCATTTGACTTTTACACTTCAGGGTGTGAACTCAGCAGGTACGCAAAGGCAAGTTTTCAGTTGCAGATACAGTTCACATGATTCACTTAATCCACAAGCCACAAGTCTCCAATATCAATGAATAGTGAAATAGTGTATAGTATTGGGCCGGTCCTGGAATTCTAACATGCCCTTGTGAAAACAAAGTCAAGAGTCATCTCATGTGAGTTTACAGTAAATGAATGCACCTTTAACCAAACCCATTTATATAATGTAAATCATCCCAATTATCTATTTATAGTGCTGTTTTTTATTTCCTCGTTCCTAATCAGAGGGGAAAATATAGCAACAAAATCAAAAAGTTATATTCACATAAAATATTATTTATGGGCTTTTTGTCTATATGTTGAGAAGCCGTAGAGACAGGAAGTGATAAATAAGAAGCAAGAATGAGTGAGTGGTTCACCCAAGCGCTGTTGCGCTATCTCTCAGGTGCGCTGACCACACGGCCATGGCTCAGACATCAACACAATAACTCTTGAAGTTGTTCTTTAAGCAGTATTAAACGCCACAAATGAAGAACAATGAATTACAGAAACATCTATAATATGATAGCTGCAACGCTATCTCATGAAAATTCGTACATATTTTACGAGTTGGCTAATTCGTATGAATGCATACGACCACATCCGTAAGTTTTTGTAAGATTTGCCTTGACCCCTGTGAGGATGAGGTTAGGTGCAGGGTTAGGGGTTCGGTTTCTTTGTTATTTTTTTATGAGAATCGTACAATTTTGCCAACGCTATCTCACAAGAATTTGTACATATTTTACGAGTTGGCTAATTTGTATTAATTCATACAACCACATCCGTATGTTTTTGTACGATTTGCCTTGACCCCTACATTGGGGCTAGGTGTGGAGTTACGGGTTCGGTTTCGTTGTTGTTTTTTTCATGAGAATTGTACGATTTTGCCAACGCTATCTCACCAGAATTTGTACATATTTTACAAGTTGGCTAATTTGTATTAATTCATACAACCACAATTTTACGTTTTGGTACGATTTGCCTTGACCCCTGTGACATTGGGGTTAGGTGCGGGGTTCGGGTTTTTTTTCACGAGAATCGTACAATATTACCAACGCTATCTCACAAGAATTTTTACATATTTTACGAGTTTGCTAATTCGTATTAATTCATACAACCACATCCGTATGTTTTGGTACGGTTTGCCTTGACCCCTGTGACAATTGGGGTTAGGTGCAGGGTTAGGGGTTCGGTTCCTTTGTTGTTTTTTCATGAGAATCGTTTGATTTTGCCAACGCTATCTCTTGAGAATGTGTACATATTTTACAAGTTGGCTAATTCGTATTAATTCATACAACCAAATTCATACGTTTTGGTATGATTTACCTTGACCCCTGTGACAAAGGGGTTAGGTGCAGGGTTAGGGGTTTGGTTTCTTTTTTTTTTAAGAATCATATGTTTTGCACGATTAGTATAAATTGATACAAATTAGCCAACTCGTAAAATATGTACGATTTCTCATGAGATCAGGCTGGATTTTGCACGTTTAACTTTGGATGAATTCATACGAATTAGCTAACCCGTAAAATATGTATGAATTCTCGTGAGATCAGGCTGGATAAATCCAGTAATAACAACATGTAATGCAGATTTTAACTGCATAATGGCTGTTAACCTTTCAGGATCCATGTTAAAAAAACAAGTGAGTAATCGTTTATAATCTGTGACAATAGTTGGTGGCACTAGGTGCACTGCTTAGGGTGCAAACCGAGGGGCAACCCTCCGATCTCTCTAATGAAACCACGGAAGTGATTTAAACTGCAATTCATCAACTGGCCACTGGAGGTTGGCTCCAAAAGGGAGTCAATTCCCTAGACCTCCATGTTAAAATGGCCAACTTTACAATAGAAAATAATATGTTTACAGCCTGGTACAAAAAGTGTTTTTGGTCTGTATAGCTAATTTTGCCCTTCTTGACAACTGTGAGGGGGGTGAATTTTTTTTGTAACTCATCCGTTTAAATTATAGAAAGCCTTAAAGTTCTGTATAATTAAGTGCATGTCCACTTGAATGATGGTTGAACAGCCAGTGCTGTTTCTAGAATCAAGCTATGTGGACGTGGTTTCAGTAACCAGTAACCTCAGCTTCACCCACGTCCCGCCTCTTTACCCATTTTTGGATATCCGCGAGTGATGCGCGGTGACCATAGACAGTAAAAGAAATGGACACAGTGACCCCATTGGATTCAATGGAGACAAGTGAAGTCAATTAGAAGCACGCACTTCCTGGGGGTCGAGCATACTGCGCAGACTCAAACTGAGCTGAATGACGTAGACGTCACGTGAGCAACCTGTCTGACGATTGTAAGTCTTCTAATAGACGTGCCAAAAAGAAATCTAAATCACCCACTGAATCTTGCACAGACGGCGAGCTTGAACAGGAACACATTTTTGTAAGTATTCTGATTAATAATCTCCCTTGACATTATGCCTCCACGTCCACCCGATTGCCACATAGACAGTAAATAATTGCCTACGAGCTTCTCCTCCTGTCCATGCGGTAATTTTTCTACTGTGCGACAGAGAGTCGCAGGTTATGATGCAATCATTAGCCTATTTTTACAAAAACTGCTTCTACTGTGCCATAACGTAAGATACATGTTAATGCAGCCTTTAAAGTCGCAATGAAATTGAAATGAAAAACTATATATGTATTTTTAATAGTGTGGTATTATTAACAAATTACTTATCTGTGAGCTTCATTATTTTTTAAAAATTCGTGTGTGCTCATAATCTTTAATCAAAAATGCAAATCTCCTCCCCTCCTCAAAACGATCTCTCTTCACTTCCGGTCAAAAGTATGGCAGGTGGGCGGGGTCCGGGAGAAGATCGCAGTGATTAGCAATTAGCAACACGACCCAACTTCAAACGATCCAATCAGATCTCGATGGACAAATTCAAATCCAGCCCTGCCTTATTTCATCTCAAAAGCCGTTTCATTCGGATATACGTCACCACGGGGAAAATAAGGCAATCGCTACTTCCGTTTCATGGCGACTTTAATACATTTTTGTGTTTCTTTAGAAATAATGTAAACAGTTATTCACTGTTAAAGTGACGCCAAAATGAATGGGAGTCAATGGAATGCTAACAGCAGGTGGGGGTTCGCTAAACAATGGTGGCGCCCAGCGAAGCTTCAATAAAATATGAAACCCTGCCCCCCTGTTGGTGACACACAGCAAAAATGGCGACGGCAGGCACCGCCTACTTTAAGCTTAAAAAACGATCTTCAGAAACCTATGGGTGACGTCACGGACACTACGTCATCTTTTATTTACAGTCTATGGTGCAAACCTCCATTCACGTTAAAGCTGACACAAAAGAGGACAGCAGTTTCACGATCTAATGATTTATTTATTTGTTGTCATTAGTGGCAAATATGTTTTTTGCAGTACTTGTGTAGTATTTGTTTCGGGTGTTTTCGACATGAATAAACAAACAAACAGTGTGCATAAAAAGAGCATTTGAACAGCTAAAAGTCAACAAAGCCTGCATTTTCATCTCCATGCTATTGTCATGGCGGCTGGTCATTGTCAACGTTTGGTAACGTAATGATTATAGGGGCTGGATGAAGGAAGGATACCCAATGATCTAAAAGACCCTGGAGTGAATGTGGACAGCCACACCTTTGCACTGGGTATTATTAGTTTTTTTACGCATGGACGCACATTTGAACGCACAAGCCTTGCAAAGCATTTGACTCATGGGACCTGTCCCAAATGGCACACTCCGGACTTGTTGTCCTCCTCAGAGCCCACACTTTGATGACATCACGTAGTCCAGACTTAAGGGGACCCTTGATGCGAATCCACGTGGGTGCACCGGAGTCGTATTTTGGGACAGACTCAAGCATCACACCGGAAATAGGTAGAGAAGTTGCCCGTCAGTGTGAATTCCACCCTTCCGTCGTCTGATTGCCCTTTCGCAAGGACTTCTGGGTTGGTAAAGTGCGCGAAGCCTGCTGCAGTGCGGGCTTCGCTGAAGACCGCATCAAGGGGGCAAAGGAGGCGCTGATGAGCACACTTCAGATCGTAAAAATGACAGGTGGGACACCCTACAGACTCTTAGACTAAGCGAGAACGCGCAATTTAAGGCCACGAGACCGAAAGTCTACATGAAGTGCGCCATTTGGGAAAGGGTCATACACGTGCGCTGACGTTCCAGACATGCGCATTGGGACAAATTGCAATACCTCTCGTGGCCTATATACTCCTGATATGCATGGGCGAATGTACATGGGGTTTCAAAAATCCAGCAGTGCGTGCACTGAATGCGGCCCCTCGTATGAACGTAAAAAATGGACTATACTTCAGCCTTAAGTCTTCGCTTTGGTCCATCTGGACTACAATGCAACCCTAGAGTTTTCAAGCTAAAACACGGTCTGCAGTGTTTCCAAAAGTGCCATAAACGCTTTAAACAAGCTTAAATGTAGCATTAGTCTTTTCACTGACAATTATCTTGTATCTTCAGTGACCTGAGTTTTAGTGACGTGTTGACACTTACAAAACACAATGAACATTTTGGTAAAACTGATTTTTTTTTTTACAAAAATTAAACTAAATGAGGCAATGATTGGTTCCTATTTAAATCCCTGCTTTGCACCCTTAAACAAGTTTATGTTATTCTTGGTTTTGTTTCTTTAATTTATTTCTTTTAATAAGTAGAAATATACACTAGTCAACATTTAAAGTGGATCAAAGTTGTCCCAAGACAAGAATGTGTATTGTTCAATATTTTAAGAAAGGTTTTGATCCACTTGTATATAATGAGACATTCTCCAAGATCTGTGGATCATGCCAGTTAAACAAAACTAAATTACACTGTTTATTCACACAGTATAAACTTTTTACAGTACAGACTTTACTACATTTTTTGTTGTTGGTCACTGGCCATAGAATAACTGTCACAGACAGACCGACACAGAGAGAGATAGACAGACAGAAATACAGACAGTCTCTCTTTCTGTAACATAAAATATCTTCAGAGTTTAGATGATTGATGATCATGGATCATCTCTGTCCTCGGGGTTTGGTAAGTTAGACACTTTGCCAAAAGTCTGTGCCCTTCAGAATAAGTCAGCCCTTCAATAACCTTCTACCCACTACTTCCCACTCACTGTTTCTCTTCCAGCTGCCCATGGGCACATGGGGCAAACCTGCCAGAGCCTGCTCGCAGATGGCACATCATGGAAGAGGAGAAAGAAAGAGGGAGAGACAGAAATTGAAAGAGGAACAAGAGAGAGGTACAGAGAACTTCGGCAAATTTCAAAGGACCAATGAGTCCACATCAACACCTTTGATGTTGCTGGCAGCCTCCAGACAGAAGGAGACAATCTGTCTCTCTGGTGTACCGCCCAGATTGAGAGGTGCCTTAAACCACCCAAAACCCTGCAGCTAGTTTTAAAACACACTCACAGACAAACACACTTGTCAAGTACTTTCATAACTTTGACAGGTAAAGGCACCCGAGACATCAGTGAGAAGCAGGGTCATGGGGTTAGACTTGAATGCTGATATCTCTCATATTCACTTTTACCATTTAGCACAGACAAAAGACTGAATATCTGGCCTGTTGTTCAAACTAATTGGTGTTTAAAGGGAAAGTTAACCCATGCATTCCCAACAGAAAGGTTGAATTGTTTGTGAGATAATGTAAGTGCTTTGCATGCATTGGGATGATTTGTTTTTATATCAAAAATATGTTTGTGTTTTATGTAGACCTGCATTATAATCCTATTATATAAAGGATGCATTACAGATTATATTTAAACTCATCTGCAAATCAAATCATCTGAAATTATTCTAGCAGTCATGCAAAGAGGAGCAGATGGATCACTCTCACACATTACAAAGATGGTTTACCAATAGAGAACTTAATATTGATGACTAAGAGAGAGCAATAAAAAATATAATGTGTATGTTTAAAAATACTGAAAGAGACATTGGTATTTATTAAAGTTTAATCCAAGAAAACAAGAACCCTAATTTTTTTTTTGTTTCGGGCAATCCCTTTAAAAGTTAACTTTGTATGATACATTTTAAATTATTTGTTATCTTTTTAGATATTTAATAACATGCCACTTTTGAAATGGGATCATACTGTTTTAATATGCTACATTATAACCTAGACATATTCTGTCTAAAGAACATTAATTTGTTCATTTCCTTTAAACAACTTAAAACATCTAAAACAAACTGTAAGTAATCATTTTTATTTTAAGCTGATTCATACATCGCATATAAAGCCCAAATACGGCGTTAATATTATACGCTCTATATTTTAAAATCAGTTTTATAGCCAAACTTCAGATATGATTCGTATTGTTTAAAATATTACTAATCAAAATGTCGCAGATTTTATTCATGTCGGCAACTATCAAATATGTAACCAAGAACCGGACAGCATTCAAAAATTGCACTTCATACTGTATTGGTAATTACAGATAACTAATAAGAGAAAATATTTTTGTATCCATTTAATAACTGCATCCAGTGTATACAATTCCAGTCTTTATAATAATAATAATATTAGTTATGAAAGGTTAAAAAAGCTGTGGTTTATCTCATGAAAATGTATTATGGCAGAGAAACCAATAAATTAACAAGGAATACTTGTACATTATAATTATCCGAAACAGATTTTAAACACTTTTATTTTAGATTTACTGGCGCTGATGGATCTTCATTAAAAGCGTTTAATGTCGTTTCTGTTGCGTCAGCACGCGCGTGTACCGTTTAATCGAGATTCATCGTTTCAGAGAGGAAGAGCAGATATCTATCAACTGCGATTGAACTAGCCCAATATTATGTTGAGCAGTTATCATCTAATTGACGCTTGGTCTGTGATATCTGAAAACCACAAGTAATCGGTAAGAAGTATTTATTTTGTGATGATGTTAACAGGTTATTTTACATCCGCGTACGGAAGCATCTATTGAAAAGCATTAATATTACGTAGCCTACATAATATCCACGTATAAATATGTAAAAATACAAATAGGCATAAAAGTAACATTTTAAAGAGATTTCAAAATTACTTTTTTTAATTAAGGCTGCAAAAAACAAGGTTTGTATTTGTAATTGTAGAGCTAAATATTCATACATAGATTTCATCTAATGGGAGGCATTAGAAACAAACTTTATGGGACTTTTATGTGTGCATCAATAGTCTGTTTGGGTGCTGTAGAAATTTTGATGTCTTTCCACATATTGCTACCTAAAGCTTGACTGAAAATAACCAAGCTTATTAAAGAAGCATTAATAAAAATTTAGTGAATGTGACAATCCTTTTATACTACTTTATATAATATGTTATTCCTAAGCAACCAAAAAGAAAACTGTGTTTTAAAAATGTTTTCAAAGATGTATATACCTAAATTTCCACTTTTCACTTTTTGGACCAGTGAAACATTTCTTTCACATCTATTCAATTTAGTTCAGTTCAGTTCAGTTGGATCAGAAAAATAAGCAAATTTGTCAGTGCTGGGCTTCAACATCAGCACAACAGAGGCCAGTAAAACATGTGCCATTTTCACCTGCCCTCAAATCAACTACAACAAACACACTAACACAATACACAGTATCTTGGCAACAAGAGTGCAGAATTATATACATACATGCACACAAAAACAGAGAAACAGTGACGACGCCAGCTAGTCTGGCGTAAGGATGAGAAGTATTGTTATTAACTTCTCTTCCCTCAGTGTGAATGAAAACCAAAGTGAGGGTATATGCTTGTGTTATGACTTCAGGGGCTTGCTTTGTTCTCCTCTATAATGTACATGTAATTACAGACTATGATGGAGTCTACATTTCTCTTTCTTTTGCTGTCTCTCTAGTGTGCTTAGTACTGTAGTACTTTCAATCTCTATCACTCTGGCCCATGGTTTATCAGACTCTCTATATCTCTGTATATTTTTTTTTCTCTTTCCTATTTGAAAATCAGATTTAGGACCAAATTTTCTCTGGGGAATCATGCAGTTTTTATGAAATTTATGCAATCTTTGCAGTACGAATACATCAAAAAACAACTTATACTTTGTCAAATGTTGTTTTGTAGACTTGTAGATATTATATTTTGTAGGTCAGAAATATCTCAATAGCACAACAATGCACGTGTGTTTGGTTGCACCGGTTGATCCAATTTTGTCCTTTAAAGGTCAGGTTTCAGTAATACTGTTTAGTGGCAAGTAGGAGCAGCAGCAGAAAACTCTGGACTGGCAGGCTTTAGGACTGAAGCATTGAGACTGGGCGTGTCGGGACGGTTAGGTTGTACCTGTGCGGTGAAGAATGCTGGCAGAAGATAAAAGCACCCATAATTTGTGTATTTCTCGACACGTCACTATTTTAAGTTAATAACACGTGTCTTCCAACCAAGACATGTAACAACTTTGCATCAATAGCGGCTCTCTTCACTGCTCCTCCTTTCGGCCATAAAAAATTGGACAGACTCTCGACGGAAACGAAGCAGAATAATTATATTTTTCTTGTTTATCTGTCTGCCCTGTCGAATAATAATTGAACGCCTTTGTTTAAAAAACTTTCGAGGATAAAAATCATTGTCATGCATTCAGGACATTCCTTTGGCTTAGCATCATCTTTCATTGTTGCTAGTGAATAAATCAGGCAGTTATATGCATGGATAATTTTTTAAGAATTATGATATTATAACGTTTTATTATTTACTCAGAGCAGAAATGTAAAAGACTTACAAAGAAACCCAAAGTTCATCATTGTTGCGAATGTGGGAACTGTGATGTTTCACGAATACTACACTGATTGCGTCACGGCATCTGAATAAATGACGTAGAGGGCGCATGCAGCCAATAAGAGAGTGCGCACTCACTGCTGCAGTTTAACTCCACTATGTGATGAGAGAGTTGAGAATAACTTCACAGACACAGCTTAAAACGAAAGCAAACTCATGAGCGACGCATTTTCAGGCAATTTGAGAAATCGGCGACATGAATCTCTCTAAGGTTATGAAGATCACATGACTCTCTTTAATCGATGGTGTTTTTGTGGTGCATCGGTCTAATGGACATAACTCTAAAAAATGACTATGACTTCATTGTCTGAAAGTTTGGTGGCTGCAGATCCCTCGAAATCGGCATTTCTGGAGTTCAGTCACGGCTACCAGTCTCACCAGCAGCATTCGCCCGGTGTGTCACATGCGCATTATCCGGTGCACGGTTTACACCAAGGCGCACATCCGCAGTACGATACGGCCTTCTCCTCTGGAGCCGCTTCATACGGGCGTCCGCTGAGTTACCACTACCCAAGCGCTCATCACCACCCGGGAGCTTACTTACCCTATCAACACAACAATCACAACAGCGCAGTCGGCCATTCACGAGTCGAGGACGCAGGTAAAGTGGGCTTTTGTTTTCCGCAAGAACATACAATCAAAAATAATAATAATCGAAAAACCAAAAATACAAAGTTATTTGTAAGTTAATTGTAAAAGTTATTGGTTTACTGAATTACAGTCACGGATTTCTGTCGTGAATTATATTGCATAATATAAGTTGGAGAGATATGGTTATTGTTCTTTAAGTTTGTGTTTTAATTTTGAATAAATTAATACGATTGAGGAGCCATTAAAATAACGTTGTTTTATATTTAAATTTACTTTTATATGCTGTTATGTTCTCATTTTGAAGATTGTCATTTTTGTGATTATTTAAACAAATATAAAACAGTTTGTTCGATACAGAAAAATACATTAACATTAAGAAACTATAACAAAACTTAGAAACATTATATGGTTACTTGAATGCTATTTAATGTATAAAATAAACAGGTCACAAATTGAATTACTATAGTAGCAAACTGTTAGACAGCCAGCGACTGTTAGAAATAGAAATATGCATACCTAATTAATAAAAAAGCGCTTATTGCGTTATGCGCAAATTCTTAAGATCCTATTTATTCGTTGGCGTTATACCCGCAGTCTGAGCCTTCGATTGTGTGTGTGATTTTTCTCAGATTTACATAACTTAGTTAAAAACCAAAAATCCCTATAATTTGTATATGTTAGTATTACATGCCCTGGCCTTAATATATACTAATATACTTTAATTAGGAATGCAAGTAATTGCACGACCAGTTCCTCACACAATCCACACTCACACATGTAAACATTGCTCTTCAATCAAAAATTTTATTCCTCCAAACAGATGGATTTTCTTCTAATTATCTATCCAAATTAAATACGGATAAAAAGTTATTTTTATACAAAACGCTTTTCTTAATCTTACTCCCACGTCTTATATCAGGTCAAAGGATATTTCAATAAAAATGACAATCTTAAAATTTTTGCACTAAACAGACTCAAAATAAGCTACAAGTCTCGACTGGCTGTCATGTTCGATGATGAATTGTCAGCACACCCTTAAGCAAAAGAGTGGTTTTCAGTTTGCAAAAACGCGCAATAAATAGGTAATTGTGTAGAGTTGTAAACATGTGTTTTATTTTAACACAATGGCCTACATGCATAAGAAATGTATTATTTTCAGTGTTTGATCTGATGTTTTGTTTTTATTATTTAGTTGTTTGCAATACAGTATCAAATATGTATTTTATGTGTATTTCCACATTTCTCACCCAAGATTCAGAGAAGCAAAACTCAATTGAAAGTGGAGAAATACGGCTGAACGGAAAGGGGAAGAAGATTCGCAAACCCCGAACCATCTACTCGAGTCTCCAGCTGCAGGCGCTCAACCAGCGCTTCCAGCAAACCCAATACCTCGCGCTCCCGGAACGCGCTGACCTGGCAGCCAAACTGGGTCTGACACAAACCCAGGTATGGAAAATAACAATACTTAACGAAACGAAAATATATATATATATTTCATTCTGTGTGTGCAATAGGGGACATAAAAAAATTTATTCGTCAAATGCCAAATATTTTAAGTACGCCTATTGGTTTAGAGGTCTGTCTGTACGAGCAACAGGAAAACGTGCAAGGTAAAAGTATGTGTTTGATATGTCTATGATAAGGTTTTACACAAAGAAGAGTCAAGTTTGGGCAAATGTGGCTACGCTGTGAATGGATAATTCCTCCAAATACGTTTCTGCGTTATGTTTATTCTCCCAATGATGACAATATGTAACACACTATACATGTAAGCCCAAGAGCAATGAAACTGTCAAGATGTCAGCTTTCGCGTCAAAAACTGTTTATGCAGGACTAGGAATCAATTGAACTAAGGAACAAAGACTATTTGTCCTGGATGCCGAAGCACTTTCTCAGTTACTTAAGTGCAGATAATTTTTAGTTAAGCTTTACTGCACGTTTCCGATCTTTACACTTTCACATAAAGCAAGTAAATTACAGATATCTCTGAATAAATGTGTGCTGAACTTTAAAAGGACACTTTATAAATAACAAACTGCAATCATGGTATTAACAGGGGTTGGCGCAGTTTGTATTGTTTGTTGCATCAGTTTTTAAGACAAGCCAAATAGATTCAACTAAAAGTTTAAATTATTTGGGTCAAAAAGTCATGAAATATTTCCAACATTTTTTTAATTTATGATTAAAGTTATATTATGTGTTTTTACCATGGTGATTGGCTGGAGCTGGTAAAGTAAGAGAAAATTTGTTATAATTTACGGATCCTCATGTTGTATTAAACCTGTATACCTTTCTTATTTAAAACATAGTCTACAAGTTAATATTAGACATAATCTTAGTCACTGACAGCCTTAGTGAAGAATAAAAAAAGAAAGCAACAAAAATGAATATTTTTTTTGTCTACAGTTCACTGCCAGCCATCCTCACGCGCTTTTCATAAATGATGTCAGCAAGTCGTATAATATCTCACATTCTTACAACTTTATATTAAACAATAACCAGTATCCATCAATAAATGGTTTGTATTTATTTAAATAAATAAATAACAAATACAAATGTATTTGCATATTTTCACCTTTATCTTGAAAGCATATAAGGAAAATTTTAGGCAATTTTGGGACTTAAGAAGAGTTTGATCTCCTCTGTTTTCAAAGACAGGGCCAACTGTGCTTTTAACAATAGATAAAATAAGAAACACAGCACAGAAACATGCATACAAGTTTTGCAAACTAAACATTCTTGCACAATAATATATGCAATAATTTGAAAAATTATGTTTGTAAATATATTGATACTTTGTTTTATATTAAAATGTATTCATCTATATATACATGATTGTAATTAAAACATAACCAATGGATTCTATTTATACCGTTCCCTTAAAATAATATAAAATATTAAAGATTCAGGATTATGAATTTTAACACATGGAAGTGAACTAAATAAAGCATAAAAAAAGAAAACAATACAACATACCGTTTTTAGATCTTGTCCCAGACATAACATTTATTTGTATTGCTATTATTATTGTAACCACTTAAGTCTAATAATTATGTGTTGCGTAAATGAATCTTCTCAAATTACATCCACAAATATATTACTCTGTTTTAGTTTGGAAGTGATCCACCCGATTCATTAGTTTTGTTATTCCCCCCCAGGTCATTTACAGTTAAACACTGTAAAAAATGATTGACAGGTAACCTGAAAAATGTGGTTTATCTAGTTACACAGATGAACAAAGCTTATTCAAATGAACATTTTTATTTATTATGACTGTATAAATCTGTATACATTAAAGTGATTTAGATAGGGTAAAACAGACCATAAATATATTACTTGCATGTTACCATGTCATGCAATAAGCTTAGATATCTTAGATTTGAGCAGTAAAGAGACACATATCAAAACTTGAAGATTTATGCTTACGTGTGTGGCCATGTTCATGTGCCAATACTCTTTATTATTTGCACCAATCCTGTGCTTAATAGAACAACTGAGACTCTGTCATTGCCGCTGTCAGTGAAATCCACACCAGTATAATTAAGGCCCATTTGTTCAGTTCAAATATGACACAACTCAAAGAAATCCTAATTACTTTTCTTACCTTTTGAATGTTGCCTCTGGGACCTTTCTTGCCCTTTAGCACGGCGGTTTGTTTTCATCTTTTTTTTCTGAAAATAATGCATAAAGCAATCATTTTAGTGATAAAAATAACACGAAAGAACAGGAACATTAGGTTTCACCACATGACAGAGGCGTTCCGCTGAAATTGCAGTAAGAGTAATATCAGATTAAAAAACTATTGTGAATGCCTGAATTAAAATAATTATTTTGGGTGTCAATGTGGAAAGAAAACCTTAAAGGCTTAATTGGATTTTCAAACAGAAAAAATTACTGTAATTATGTTTCATTACAAATGATTTTACAGCTCTGTGGCTTAACAACCACTGTAAAATCACAATTAGCATGAATTTTCCATACAAGTCACATCATTAGAAATGAAATACACGATACATGTTTTATCAGGCATTGTTTTCGTCACATATAGGCATGCAAGCAGCTTGTGTCGGGATAAGCTCTTGGTAAAATGTTGGACAGATCACAAGTAAAAGCAATAATGTTTTGAACTGTCAAGCTTTTAACCCTCCTGCTTACAGCAAGCTGAAGGCGTGCTGGTGCTAGCAGAAGCCCTTTTGTACACCAGAATTTCATGCTAAAAACTGCTGGCTAGAAATCTTACATTAAGTTTCCACATGCAAGGATCTGGGTCATTGAATTGTTTCACAATCATATATTTGTGTTTATAAATACAAATACATTAACACCTGCTAATTATTTTTTTGCAGGTTAAGATATGGTTTCAGAACAAACGTTCCAAGTACAAAAAAATAATGAAACATGGCCCGAGTGGAGGAGAAGGAGAACACCTTCAAGCGGCTTCAGTCTCCGGCCCACCATGTTCACCTGGAATGCCACCCCTGTGGGACGTTTCCATGTCAAGCAAGAGTGCCCCCATCCACTCTGGAGGATATATGAACTCTTTTGGACACTGGTACCCTGGTCATCATCAAGACCCAATGCCTAGAACTCAGATGATGTGACTGGATTTGTAGGACATCTGCAGTGTATCTACCCCCTTACTGATTCTGATCAGTACACTGTGTTTCAGATCACGCCAGCCCTGTTTTCTCACAGTCAAATTTCTCTCAAGTTTCATGAAGATTTGTGTTGCTGAAATGATTTGTTGCTTGCAGGTTTGTGTGGGAAATTGCTTAAAAAAAGACTGGCACGACAGCCTGACCTCTCTCTAAACTATACTTGGATTTTGTAAGCTCTTTTGTAAGTTTGAATAAAATGCCATTGTCTAGATCTCTTGTACCGTCTTGTACCAAATATTACAAAGCCTGCAACTTCAACTGTCGTATAGGAAAACTGCTGCCATTGAATACGGTTTCCTGTGTAAAGTTCAGCTTCAAAATGACTGGCAGAGATATTACACACTCCTAAATGTAAAGAAACATAGAACACACTAAAATCACTTTACTTTCTTCTCATGTGTACCCTTAGGTATTAACGTAAACATTATTTTGTCTATTTAATTCTCAAAAATGTTAAGATTTTTTATATGTGCTCGTACATATGTGAACATTTAAACTATCTCACACCGAGAAACATGTAGGCTAAGAAGATCCTGTCATTATTTCAGCAACTGTCATATTCAGGATTACTAACAAATGACTCACAATTCATTAGGCAGCTTTTCGTATACACCCGATACCTGGTTCTTGTTTAAAATGTTAACGCTGTTATTTAGGCTATTTTAGGCCGTAGTGTCGTTTTACAATTGTTTGGCGCCACCTAGTGGCATAATAACAGAAAACGAGAAGCTTCAGTCAGTGTTTGACAGTAGTGATTTCTCTCTGGGCCCAACAAACAAATCTTCTAACAGATTAATTTGAATAGCATAAGTACAGTCTTGAATTTAAGGTCAAACGGCCATTATTTAATATCGGACAAAATTACACCTACGCCACAACGCATGTGAAGAACAATTTCTGCCTTGATCTTGATGTCGGCATGACAGACGACTATGAAGTGTCTGTCCAACAACTCAACGATCTGTTAACAGATGAAAACGGAGACTTCCACATGCCCTCCAAAAACTTCAATGAAGTCTATCCCAGAATACTGCTGGGAAATCAGTAAGTTATCAATTGCAACAGACCAGCAGAAATTGATTAAAATTTTCTAAACGTTTAAAAGTTTCTGGTAAATTAATAATCTGTTTATAATATTTTATGTTTAATAATAATCTGGTAAATTAAGAAACATGAGAGAGGCTGCCTGCCTGCCTGAAACATATCTTGGTGCAGCCTTTAAATAAACTCAGGCTATTTTTACCTCAGTGTGCTCTGAACGCCATATTATGTTTGACTCTCACACTCATTCAATGAGACAGTAAAGTGTGCGCGCGACTTAATGCGGAGTTGCGCAGACATATGACATCAAAGTACAGCGAGAGCAAATCTAAAGCAATGTTCTTTAATCACTCTCGCGATATTTTGATTTCATAAGCCGATATAATATGTCTGAGCAGCGCCGCATGAAGTCGAACAGGCCTTTTAAGAATATGAAGAAAAAATACCCACGACGCTGTTATGTAGCCTATTACACTTGTGTCTCGACACTTGTGTCTCGACAGGTCTGTCGCCACAAATATAAATCGTTTGCAACAACTGGGGGTGACACACATCCTCAATGCTGCGGAGGGCGTGTCAGACATGCACGTGAACACGGGTGCTGAGTTTTATTCAAGTACAGGAATGATCTATCATGGGGTACCAGCTTTTGACACGGACCATTTTGACCTCAGCGTATATTTTGAAGAGGCTTCTAAATTCATACAAACTGCATTAACAATGAAAGGTGGGAAAAGTCACAGTAAAACGGTTTATTTATTTTTATCTTTTTTATTAGAGTATTAATCGAGTATGAATATCTGTTTAATGTACACACACTCATTCCTTTACAGATGTATATATGACTTTTAAGTTTTATGAATATGTTTAGTATGCTTTTTTGCTATTAAAAGGTACTATTCAAATTAATCAGAATTAAACAGCATTAAATATGCTGTAGGCTACTCACTGTATAGTTTGCCAGCTGTTTTTGTCTTTTGCTTTTACAGGTAAGGTTTATGTACACTGTCAGAAAGGCTACAGTCGTTCAGCAGCACTGGTCATTGCATACCTGATGCTGTATCACAGGATGAATGTTCATACTGCTGTGGCCACAGTGAGAGAGAGACGTGAAATCGGACCCAACGATGGATTTCTACGCCAACTGTGTCAGCTAAACAACAGATTGAAATGTGAAGGAAGACTGTGTGAACAGTAACTTTAAAATGAGACTTTTGTTATCAGTTGATTTTTGTGATTTATTGCAATTTTAAGTGTCCCTCTTGTTTATGCTATAAATTATATTATCATTCTAAAAAAGTAAAGCATTTTGAGTTTAAGGGAACATTTCACAAGACTTTTTAAAGATGTACAATGAATATTTGGTGTCCCCGGAGTACATATGGGAAGTTTAAGCTCAAAATACCATATAGATAATTTATTATAGCATGTTAAAATTGGCACTTTGTAGGTGTGAGTAATAATGTGGCATTTTGGGGTGTATCCTTTTAAATGCAAATGAGCTGATCTTGCACTAGATGGCAGTGCCTTGGTTGGATAGTGCAGATTAAGGGGCAGTATTATCCACTTCTGACATCACAAGGGGAGCCAAATTTCGATAACCTATTTTTTCACATGCTTGCAGAGAATGGTTTACTAGAAATACGTTTCTGGGTTGTTCTTTTTCACATTTTCTAGGATGATACAAGCACTTTGGACCCAATTATAACACTTAAAAATGGAAAAAGTCAGATTTTCATGATATGCCCCCTTTAATTATTCATTATAGTTCTTTAAAGCAATATTTACTTGTATGCATTTGGCAGATGTTTTATCAAAAGTAATCTACAGTGCAATAAAGGTTTACATTTTTACAGTATGTGTGAGACCTGAACACACAATCTTTGCACTGCTTGCACAATGCTCTACACATTGAACTATGGGAACTCAGTTGGTAGAAATATGGAAATATAACTTCACATATTTTATTGTTTACATTACCAACTTGAGTATCGAGCTTTGCTTTATACCAACTGGCAGAGAATTGTAAAGAATGAATTTAGATGGAAGTTGTTTTAAGTATAGTGATTTATGTTTGTATTTGTTAATAGGGACATTATATAATACATTATTGTTTCTCTCTAATTCAGTAAGCTGTCATTTGAAATGATTGTTTTCTGCATCTCAGGTCTCTCTGCTGACCTCTTGTGGTGGTAAGAATGAGCACAGTTGTTTATAAATCAGTCTCTTCTTTTGTTTTGAGTGCAGTCTAAATGTGGGTGTGTTTAAACCTGTCTTTTAAATGTGTATGTGTCGCATGTTAATGCCAAGTGTAAACGCAGCCTTTGCTACATTACTGGCAGTTTTCTGGACAGGGCTTATCCTAGTCTCAGACTAAAGTTCATGTTTCATCTGCCTTAATTTAAAAACATCTGTTTTAAATCTGTTTATTTGTACTGACATATCTGAACATATATCAGTGCCATTGTTTGGTCTGCACAAAAATATAGATTTTTTTGTAAGGTTTGTAAAAAAAAAAAAAAAAACTTAAATGTCCTTATAAAACTAAGGCCCAGTCCTGGATTCATCTAAACTCTGTCTGGGAAACAGCCCCCTAAAGTCTAAGTGCTCTGATTTGAATATTTCAATGAATATGAATTAGGGATGCATAACGATTAATCGCTATTATTCTATAGTAAAATAAAAGTTTTTGTTTACATCATATTTCTGTGTAAACTGTGTATAATAATTATGTATATTTAAATATGCACACATGCATGTATTATTTTAAGAACAAATATATATTTGTATATTAAGTATATATATATATTTATATATAATATAAATTATACATAAATATACAAATGTATATACACATGTAAACATTTCTTGAATATATACATGCATGTGTGTGCATTTATCTATACAAAGTTATTATACACAGTTCACACACATATATTATGTAGACAAAAACTTTTATTCTGCTATAGATTAATCGCGATTAATTGGTATGCAACCCTAATATGAATAAACATAATGTGCAAGAAATCCTGTATAAACAAGAAATAACACACGACAATAGAAGGGTGTCACCAATTAAACACGAGAACTTCACAGACAAAAACATTTATTAAACATTTACTGAAGTGAAAGTAGCACGCATACCTGAGTTATTCTGAAACCCTTCCCACTTTTTTTCTGCTTTCTTCTGATTGGTTTACTTTGGACTATGTTATTTGATTGTATAACTGCAAATACGACCAATTCCTAATATTCCACTTGACAGCATTCCTGCATGTGATCACAGTTATCAAATGAGTGATGCATGCAAACAACAGCTAAAAGCAAACATCTTTAAAAAATGTTTTCACCAAGCCACAAACAGTCCCAATGAAGGCTTTTTGAAAGGTAACCTGTTAAAAAACTGGTGGTCCTGTTCATTTTCTCCCCAAAAATAAACATTTCATCCTCTCAGCCGAGCTGTTGGGGAAAAATTTAGGCCTAGCACAGGATGATTTAACACAATTTTGCATAATGGT
This sequence comes from Paramisgurnus dabryanus, assembly GCF_030506205.2. Taxonomy (NCBI): domain Eukaryota; kingdom Metazoa; phylum Chordata; class Actinopteri; order Cypriniformes; family Cobitidae; genus Paramisgurnus; species Paramisgurnus dabryanus. The sequence continues at coordinate 30,559,050 of NC_133339.1, forward strand.
TTGCATAATTTTTTTTTTTTGTAAAAGCACATACATTTTGCAGGTTTTGCATGTACACAAGCAAGAGAAAGACACAATGCACAAACGTTTACAACTGTGAAAGTTCATTGTTGTGTTTATCGTTATACAACTGTTTGTGCTGGATAGAATTTAGCTTAAAGCATTGTTAAATAAAAGAATATACTTGTTTGAGCATTGCACTAAACAGGTTTCCAAGTATCAGGTTGGCCTGTCCCTCTCAGCAGGCCTTTGGTGAGGATTGGTATGGTTCAGCTTTATCTGTAAATGATAGTTCACCCCAAAACAGTGTTCTCCTTGTGTGTTACAGAGAAGTAGATGATGACAGAATTTTCTTTTTTTTATGAGGCTTTGTTGTTGGTTAAACCCATACTGAAAACCGTAAAAGGATAAACTCCATGAGTATAGCTTTCATTGAGGTATTGGTCATGTTGTTTAAGCTTTCAAACAAGACTTCTCTTCAGAATAAGTCTTTCTAAAATCCAAATCAGGACATAGCTTCAGACCCACATCAATCTTAGATACTGGATGAGTGAGACTTGCTGCTTAATGTATTTAATATTGATGCATTAGTGTGGCTCTAATGTTAGGTTAAACTCATCATCTTGTATGATTTGTATTTGAGGTATGAACAGCTGTAGACATGCTTTATAATAACAGAAGTCTTTGTTCTTGACTAAATGACTGAAATCTACTGATCACCACATGAGCGTATGATATGGGAGACAGCATTAATACTAATAGGATGTGTAAAACAGGACAGGAAAACAAAGAGAAGGCTGTCCACACTGAGCATTCACAAACCCACAGTATACAATTCATATTGAGAAACTGCACAGTGTATGAAATAAACTTTGTTCAAACTTTAGCTTTGTACAATGGTTCCTCTTTTCTATCACAATCCATTTGCTGAAAATTCACAGTTCGATTCAGGTGTCCATCAGCAAATTCATGTCGACTCCAAACAGCCTACAAAATGCGCAATGTTTCTTGCCGTTTCTCTTTATTTTCTACATTCCTCATCAGAAGATAGGACAGGATAGCATTCTTAATGGAATGGTAGTTCTTCTTCTTCCCGCTTTTATAGACATATTTTATATGATTTACTATGTCTTACAAGTACTTGACAAGGGATTTATTCAATCCAGTTGAGTTTATTGCCACTTTTAGGGCTGTTTTTGATCTGTTAAAAGGGTCATATCGTGATGTACTTATAATGTTCATAAAGATACATTTGACATCTTGTATTCAGAAAGATCAAGAAAACTGATATGACCCCCTTAAAAGTCAAAGTCAACATATTAGTGATTTCAAAAGGAGTGAATTCCCCCTAATAAAAGTGCTGTAAACCAAGTTTGTATGTCCAGAAAGGATGATTTCCTGATAGCAGGGTTTGTGGGCAGGGCTCAGTTAACCCTTGCTGGTGCAGTAGATTGTGACTGTGGGCAGTGCTGGTGGATTGGATTGAGCCTGAGTCAGGTGCATGGCTTGAGACCTCACGAGAGCTCCAAGTCGGATTTGGCTAGTCACAGTGATTTTGTCAACTTGGCCTTCCTGTGTCACTCTCCTGGATTCCTGGAGCCTGTTTTATCATCATACTGACACAGTATCGGTCGAAAAGGCTGCTATGCGTTCCAACCCGAAAAACTGAACAGGTTAGTGATGTTTTAGGGTCTGGCTGTGTCCTGTGCGCTGGGCAGGAGTTCATGGCATGTTTATCTCATATGGCTTTGAGCGTTAGATGCTGTTGACTGACAGGAAGAAGTGTGCATAAATAGGTCAGGTTTCGGGGTAAATGTGAAAATAGAACCGGGCTGGCAAAAAAGAAATTGCTGGTAGAGAGCCACTGAGCAGGAGCCATCTTGTGCTGAGCTATAATAATCTGCTAAACATTCAGTTACGTATCTGGCACGTTCTCACTGTCCTCAAAACCCGGGAGCAAGACTGAAACTTGGTCCCACATCACAAAGTGAAAGAGAAATATATCTGAACGGTAAGAAAGGCGATGAGCAGGGCGTACTGTACATGAGGTTGCACGCGTGTGACTGTGTAGTGTAAATGCGTGTGTGTAAAGGTTTAAGGAGAAACCTTTATGTAAGGGAGGCTTTGCGGGGATGAGGTAGAGTGAGTGAGGTATGTGAGATGCCAAGACTTTAAGCTCTCCGCTCTCAAAATCGGTGAAGATTTAGGATACAACAGACGCAGACGGAGAAGTGCTATACAAATAAGTTGTCAAATTCTGAGCTTCTGGGGTTTTTAAGCTACATCTTTGGATGCTTAATGGCTAAAATTGTAATTTCAGAATAATACCTCAGGACAGCAATATGGGTCTTACAGATGTACAGCGGTAAGCAAAAACAGGCTATTCAAATGATGAGGTCACAGATTTGTCAGCTTAATATAAGTAGACTGGTATGTGTGCAGGTATAAGAGAACTGTATACACAACATTGTAAGAGGATGTGTCGGTGCAGGTACAATTATAGGCATGCATACATGTACACGTTGCTACATGTATGTCTGTATGCTGGTGTATATGAGGTATGAGATGGTTTAAACCTAGACAAGTTCACAAAACATAAATGTACTGTATGTACAGAGTGTATGAGCGCACACAGGTAGTTAGGTTTACAAAGGAGATATTTAAAGCGTGCAAAGTGGAACATGAATGCCAAAACACTATTGTAATTTGAGGATAATTTGAGGATTATTTTCAGTTGAATGTTGTGCCCAAACTGACTTTTGACTCGGTACAGCTCTAAAACGGGTTATAAAATGACTGAGATTTCTCAATGAAAAACCTGCACGATCCAGATCTCTTTGTCACGCTTTTAAAACAAGCTCCTTCAGAGGTTGGGAGGTATGTTGTCACGAGAGGTAGGTTAATGGATGCCAGTTTTTTTCTGACGGTGGGAGGAATCTGAATGGCAAGTAACAGTGAGGTCAAAAACTGAAGCGGCTGACAACCCAAAGCAAACAAGGGACCCAACGGTGCAAATAAAAAATACACGTCCCAATTCTGCATTGCATGAAGATGTGGAATAACAAGTGCTTCTGGTATGCTTCGCACAAACAAAGTCAAATGTGTTTGCCCCATTGCCCACCACCTGCAAGTTCCCCCGTAGCTCTTGATCACACCTCCTGATCTTCGAAGACCTCCAGAAAGAGTGGGGGGAAGAGTTCGTTGGGACACTCGACTTTCATGTGCAGGAAGCGACTGGCGTGACAGGCTCCGATCATACGCAAGTTTGTAACCTTCATCAGCAGCTTGGGCCAGAAGTGCGAGATGTTGTGTTTGCGATGGTTGATGTAGTGCTCGAACGCCAACAGGTACATCTCCTGACACTTCTCGATCTTTTCAACACACGTCAGTCCGGAACGATCTGTGAAGTGGGTGATTGAAATATATCATGAAGCATACATTTATCCTACATAATGTTGAGATCATTTAGTGAAAATATAACCTTGATATCTTTAAAGGAATAGTTCTAATAAAATATTTCTAAACCTGTATGAGTTTCTTTATTTAACTAAGCTTGGGACGAACATGGTCATGTAATTTAACCAATCAGCGCAAAGAGGTGCGCTCTTCTCTCCTCTGTCCCGTGACAATTTTTGCACCATCCCTCCCAGCAAACATAGGTCGGACGACAACGTTGTCTTCCGGCCAAAAGGGGTCGCTGCAGGACGGCACAAATGTTGTAATTGGTCCGAAATCAACGTCGTCTCCCCGTCCAAAATTAGTCGCGACTGGACGGCACAAATGCACAACATGTCCTAAAATGCATTTAATTACGCTTGTATACAGTTGTATATGTCTATATTTGTCTGAGGTTGCATGTATTCAAAATTTTACGTACGGGTTTTATGTATTAACGTCCAGAAGAGGCCATTTTTAGACGTGCACGGACCGTGCAGAAAAGACGTGTGATTCACGGTCAGATGACGTCAAAGACGTCGGTTGGATTTTCATTTTGGAAAAAATTTTCAACCATGACTGGACGTGACGTGACGGAGGGACGTATTTTCAGCGGTAATCGGACGTCCAAATGTTTGCTGGGCTCCTCCATCCCATCATCTCTCTCAGCTAATACATCTATCCCAGTTAAAGAGGGGGTAGTACTCTGGGTTTGGGCTAAAATCCCTAGGACAGCAGGCCAAATTAAATTTTCTATTGATTACATGTTAATGCACTGCAAAAAATGATTTTCACAAAAAAAAATTCTTAGTATTTTTGTCTTGTTTTCAGTAAAAATATCTAAAAATTCTTAAATAAAGATGTTTTTTCTTGATAAGCAAAACGACCCAAGAAAAGAAGTCTCGTTTTTAGATCAAAAATATCAAATTTAAGTTATTGTGTCCGTAAAACAAGCAAAAAATCTACCAATGGGGTAAGCAAACTTTTCTTGAATTTAGTGTTTAAAAAAATGTTTTATTATTTTCTTATTTACTTGTTTTCTTGGGTCGTTTTGCTTATAAAGAAAAAGCATCTTAATTTAAGAATTTTTCAATATTTTTACTGAAAACAAGACAAAAATAATTTGTTTCAGTGTGGGAACTTGCCGGTACCCATTGGCTTCCATAGTAGGAAATGCAAATACTATGGAAGTCAGTGGGTACCGTCTTCTGTGTTGTTATAATAATTTATCAAAATATCTTTTTTTGTGAGTTCAACAGAATAAAGATTCTCATATAGGTAGGTTTTAAACAACATGAGGGTGTGTACAGACTTTCACAGACAGGGTTATATGTAACTATAGCTCCTCCCCATCATCCCACCTGAGCTCATGAGCAGTACAGCCTGCAGCAGGGCCACCTCCGAGTCGTCCAGGTTGAACTGCGACAAGCTCTTTCCCAAATCAAAAATGGCGTCAGACACCACGCCTAACCCCCCGTTTTTCAGCTGCTCCCGACTGACGGCCATCTCTCCGCTCAGGGTCAGGGTCTCGCTCTCGGGGTCATACCGCACGGCCGCACGCAGCGACATGATCTCCATACAGCAGCCCTTCAGCAGGATGATCTGGTCTTCACAAGGCAGCTAAACACAAAGCAGAGTCAATAAGGCACACGGACGAACACAATGGATTGTTGTGCTTCAAAAATCATCTGATGCTTTGCAGACATCATGGGATGTTGTCCTGGAGAGATTCAAATCTCTCGCCTGCTAGAGGGTAGGAAGGAAGCTTCAAAGTAAGAAGTGATGGTTTGTGGTGATTATGTGATCACAGGAACAATTACAGTGAGATTAGGGTGACTGCCGCAACACAAAGCAGAGGAACGACCCATAATCACAGACAACAGTGTTGAAATTAAGCAATTACTCAAATGCGCTAACAAACAAGACTGATGAAAGAGCACACACTGAAAGTCGTGGTTCAGAAGGTTGAATGCTGCCAGGGCTAAGCACATAATTCCCTTTATTGTGTCTTTCACAGGTGTGAAAATAAGGGGGGTCGGTGATGTTTACGCAAAAAACGTTTTCAGTCACAGTTAAAGATGTTGTCATTTTACGGTTGTTACCTCAGAGAACATGGGCAGTTTTTTGGCAAAGTCCACAACTCTTGTGATGGCGGGGGTTATGATCTTGGTGAACTCACTAAAGGCCTCCAGGTCGACTTTGTCGTTGTCTGATGTGGGGGCTGGAGACTGTCCAATGACTTCTGGCTGAAGAACAAACAAACATGAAGAAGTGAAAAACAAAATCATCTGACAGATCTTACAGATAATACCGTCTAGGTTTTAGCATGCAAAAAATCTATACAGACCCCTGCGTATATGGGTAGCAACCGGAGAGGAAGTAGGGGTGTAACAATACATCGATATGGATCGATACATCGGTTTTATTTCCAAAGATCCAATGCATCGAAGCCCCATGTAAAAATCAATTTGAGGTACCTTTATTTTGACACTCTTCATGTCCTCATTTCTTGACGGAACTTCCATCTACGCATTTCCGCCAAAGCGTGCATTTTTGTTTATTTTCATCTGACTCTTAGATCTGATGTTGTGTGACAAATCAAATGCTTAAATTTAACAGTTTTATTTTTTATATTAACTTATTTTTCAATTTAATACATTGTCACTTTTGCACATTTTGCCCCTCATTATTAATTTTTCTTTTTTTTTTAAAGTATATTTTTGTTAGCTTGTTGTTGTAAATGTTTCAATTAGGATAGAGATTGTGCCATTTTCAAAGAGTTTATTTAAAAGCTATATATTTTGGTTGCATTTGTAAGTAAAAATTTAACTGCTTAATTAGGCACATAATATTAAAATATCGATAAATGAATCGAATTAGATCGAATCGTAATCACATCGAAGAAGAGTTTGATCGATTTTGTATCGAATTGTAATGAACTGTCCGATTTACACCCCTTATAGGTGTTTTTTTTATTCACACATCATAGATGTTGTGTTTGCATCGCTATTGTTTATTACACTGCTATTTACCTCAGTAAGTAAGGTAAGGAACATTAAATATAGATTTTTTTTAGATATTTGATTTGCAAATTTTTACACATTTTTTTTTTTTAAGATAAGACGTTCAAATGTCCAAACACACTATTTGGTTTAATCATTTGCAAATATAATGTAATATGTTATTAAAAGACATATTTAATTTCATTTTTGTGTAATGTTAAACTGTAACTGTCAAAATGGTTTGCAACATCCGGGTTACCGTTTGTTATTGCTTTTATGTGGTTGATATCTGGGAATAACAAACCTGCAAATGTTGCGACTGGCCAATCAGAATCAAGCATTTAAAAGGGCCATGCAATAATACTGTACAAAATGGGATTGTGTGATAATGTTGTTAGATATTTCCGTAATACAAGTCGCTCCGGAGTATAAGTCGCATCAGTCAAAAATGCGCTTTGAAGGGGAAAAACATATATAAGTCGCACTGGACTATAAATCGCACTGGACTATACATCGCGTATTTAACATTTAATCTGGAAAGGCAAGTTATTCAACTAAAAAACAGCACAGAACAGCAGGCTGAATAGGTGTCCGTACATGTTAATGTAACATAAACAGTTATTTACACGATACACAATAGCATACAGAACACACCTGGGAGGCTGAATAGGGAAAATTAACACGACAAGCCAAATCAAGGTCCTGAAGTCATTCCACATCACTGAATCCATTGAATTACATTTATACAGGAGCAGCATAGAGCTGACTCTTGCAGCTGTAGACCGTAATGGTTTCTCTTGCTTCAAATTAAAGTCGCAATAAGGAAAATACGGTATATAGATTGTCTATAGTTCACCTATCACTGATCTATCTATTATTATGCGTATGAATAGAAGTGAATGAAACTGAAAGTATATTGTGACTCTAGCATAATTGAAATCTATATTTGGACAAAACAACTGAACAAAAAAGACAGAGGGGGATTTTGCCTCATCATTTCTATGGGTCCACCAAACACCACTGCCATCGATCCCACTAATTGGTTAATCTAAATGACCCATCATTATTGTATGTAAACATGCTATTCAATGTCATTGCCTAATGAAAACAGCTTCAACAAAACTCTCAACATCGTGAACATTCAGTTCCTTGCAATACACTCGTGCCTAACACATTGTCTAGTTGCTAAGCAACTCATGTTTTGACCCGTGACATTCAAATACAATTGCTGTAATGAAGGAATCATGCACAGTTGGGCGACGTGATGGTCGTTGCCAAGGCAATGAGGATAATTGGGGAAAAAAATCGATTTTCTTTTAGATCCTATACAATACAGTCAGGAATTCAATGTGTTTGCATTACCAAAAACTTGCGTTTCTGTTTCCAGTGAGGGCCCTGGGCATTGGTGTGCCGATGAGCCTCTGTCACCATGCGAATCAACTCCCACTCTGAGTCTGTAGGCTCGGGTCGAGTGTGCAGAGTCTTCACGATCTCATCCTTTTTCCTCCGCTCGCGGTTCTCTTCGATCAGGCGCCTCTTTGCCACACGTTTTGAATCGTCCAGCACCACTGCCAGGGACACGATTCACTCATTATATTGATACAAGTGATAGTAAACGTTATGCAGAATTATTACACATAATGCATGATTGTCATTGGTATGTGGCGACATTCCACAACACCAAAACTAATAACACAGCTTCATTTGGGTACTGTGAATCATCTTAACAGGTGCAATTTAATATGTTAAAATAAATGTAATATAAATATGCATAATTAATAACATATATGGGTCAGTGACAAAAACGATTTGACAAGATGAGAAATTCAATAATCTTTTAAAAAAAACTGTTTTAAAAGCACACATCATGTATATTTCAATCCACATAGTGTATTTATGTTAATTTTATGCAATAAAAAATTAAAATTGCACCATTTTTATGAAAGTTAAGACTGAATGGACCTAAAAAAAATGTCAAATGGTAAAACCGCCAATTGTATCAAAGAATGAGGAATATTAAATATTTTATCCACCTTGATGGTATGTAAGCGTAATCATAAAAAATATATTTTATTATTTATTTCTAAATGTACATTTTAATGCATTTTTGTAATATATGTCCTCACATATGCTGAAAACAGCCCTGTTTTATAATTTATCTTTGAACTAGTATGTAAAAATGTATGTAGAAAAATCATATTACACTAAACTAAATGATTATATTTTATTCCACATTTTTTATTAATATATTTATATTTTCATTTAAAAAAAATATTAGTTACACCAATTGACACAGACCGGTTACACCACATTGACATTTTTTTCAATTATCCCCCAAATATTCTTTCAAAATGAAATAAAACCAGAAATTTTAGACTTGGTCCTCAAAAAAGAGAATGGATGCAAGTAAGCTGCATATTTATTTCGAAATTTTAACCCTTTTCCATTTAATTGAACCATACCAACACAAAATAAATAACGTCACGTCATTGACCCATAAGATTGTGTGCCCACATACTGTATTTACTTGTAGCTATGTAATAAGCGGGATAATGTGCAGCCAGACAGTTGTAATTGCAAAATAAATACACTCAAGGTGATACAAGCCGTCTTTACTTTTCATCGCATTTAGTCTGTGACAACAACCGGCAGGCTGCTCAATGTCCCTTACCCCAGGCTTTATCAAATGGCAAATTATTCAGAGAATACAAAGTGTTTTTCTGACTCTAAGTCATGACAATAGCCTATATCAGACCATGCTAAAGTAATGCTTAGGAAACATTGCATGTGGTTATAGAAATATACAGTTCAAATCTGTTATTATTTACTCGCCTTTATGCAACTGCAAACCTGTATGCTTTTATAAAAGAATCTTAATGCATTTTTTACCATAAACAAAAAAAAGTCCATGAACTCCATTGTGCATCACATTCTGTTACTATGCATGCAAAACCAAATGCTATTTCGGTGGCAACATGACAGATGTGGTAATCGTGAACTTTTATTATGAGAGTAAGTTAATTTGTGTAAGCTATTTCTATAAGTCTTTCAATGATGAACAGTAATGAGTGTAATGAAAGTGCGTGTGTGTAAACACTTACAGTCCATGGCCATGCCCACCGAGATGCACTTCTTAAAGCGACACAGCTGGCACTGGTTGCGGGTAATTTTGTCAATGATGCAGCAGCCGTCATACTTACAGGAATACGATGGGTGAAGATTTTTCTGTATAGTTCTCCTGAAGAAACCCTGGGGAGAACCAAAAGAGCAATTTGTTGAATTTTGTGGTGTTAAATGTATCGTCTAATAAACGTGGGAATATCAGTGACCTCTTTGAGACTCTGGAGACGCAAACTGAGCAAGAGACAATATACATTTTTTTTCAGGTGGTCTTATGTTTAAATAAACATTCATAAAAGAATTTATTAGACTGATGTTAATTGCAAATCACAACTCTGTTGAGAACTCTTTGGGTTGAGAATCTCACCTTGCAGCCCTCACATGTAATGCAGCGGTAATGATAGCCAGTGGCTTTGTCCCCACACACCACACATGGCTCATCTTTGTCCAGATAGCTGGGAATATACCCTGGAACAGAGATGTTCTTCACTAGAAGCGAGGAGTAAGGAAATGGGCTGTTATAGCAGAACACACAGACACAAGCTGGACCACCTTTACACCCCTAAGGTTGTGTAGCTCAATTGGTAAAGCACAGATACTGATTAAAAAAATATTGCTTGTGAGTTACTCTGAATAAAAGTATCTGGTTAATGGATAGGTGAAAAAGCTTCTCTACAATCTGTAGAGAATGGAAATGGAAATTTAACAACAGTTATTTGTAATAACATCAGCATCTTCTGGGCACATACAAGATTAAAAATCTCTGCACCTATTTTAAATTCGGCTTTTTAGAAGGCACCAGTAGCAGTTCTGGCACTCTTAGTAAAGCAGCCTAGATAAGACATGACCCAAGAACAACAACGCTTTAATAACTTAGTTCTTCTTACATAAGTGCAAGATGTGTTAGTCTAGTGGTGCAGTTATTATTTAGCATGCAGGGGGAACTGGGTTCAAATTTTGAGTGTTTTTAATAAACCCAGGTAAATCACTGCTAAATCTGACAATTTGTGATCGAAGCGCACTTTCACTATGTAAAGAGCAGTTCTGACATTTTGATAATAACTATGTTTGGGGGAAAATAAATGCAACGTGGGTGGGAAAATGTCACACAAAAAAAGTCACAAATCGAATACATGACGTCTCCCAAAGCATATTAAATAAATGGACAGGATGTTTCTGAATGTCTTGGTGGTGACCAGAGCCGATTTCACACAAATGCATCCAGAATTTGTCTGGGATCGTTTGATTTTTGGTTTATTTACACTGCCAATGATTTGCCGGAATCTGTGTGTGCGTTCACACAGATGCTGTAAACATGTTTAAAAACCTCTTCAACCCTGAGGACCCTGTCCCGGGTCCAAAATTTCGTATTTTGACTTAATATAAAAGATTCTTTTAATCTTTAATGCTCCGTCATGGACCCCAGTAACACATATGAGATACTGTTTGAAAGCTTAGAGTCTCTACTTTCTGCAGATATGCATCACTTTGACATATCTTTTACTGTAAGAAAGTTATTTACACTTAATTTACACTATCACCCCCCCAATATTTTTTGATATCATATAATATTCACATATTTCATATTTTTCAAAAATGACAAACATGGGCAAGTCTTATATCAAATGAAAGCTCTCACTCTCAGGAATAAGGCTGCAGCGTTATTAGTTTTCTAATATCAACACATATCCAACAATCATCGAATGAATAAAAAGGTAAAAAATGTTTTTTTGTAAACATATGTGAAACTTGAGTGTGGACTGCCTCAGATAGCACAGATAGCCACAAATGATACACCATCTTTTATCTTAGGTCCTACTCTAAACAATGAGTCCATTCATTCACAGCATTTTCTTTGGTTGTTTGCATAATTAATCCCTAGCTTTTTATTATATGTGCAAAACAAAAAATTTATATTTTTATGAAAAATGTATTTCCGCACCCTTCAGTAAAATAAGAATATCTTTTGAATGCGACATGATAAAGAGTTCATTCTTTTTTTGGGTGTTTACTGTCTGCTGCTGCTAACAACCAGAACTGTCTGCAGTCTGCTAGAGCATCCAGAACCAGAGTTATACACTATCAAAGACAGTGTTTACAACATAAAAAATAAAATTTGGTGTTTCATCATATGAAAAACAACATAAATAACAATATTTGTCACAAACAGCAGCTTTTTATGTAACTTCAAAGGGTTTTCTGCAAAATGATATAAAGAAATTGCATTTATTCCACTGTATGTGGTTATGGTAGCACTTCAAATGTTTTTTGGCAGAAATTGTACACCATAAGCGTATTATTCCTCCCATCAGTTGGAGTAAAATAACTTTTGCATATATTATGATAGAGAAAAAATTCCTTTTTCCTCTGTAAGCTGACAATTGCTGGAATCAAACAGGGACCTGAGTCTGCAGGGACCTGAGATACCCAGGACCAGAGTTATATACTTTCAAATAAAAACTTTAGAAAAAAAACATAAAAAGCGCCTATTTATTTTTGTGTTTATTAGAGGCCTGACATCACATACAACCATGTTTAGCACTTTCAACAGTGTTTTATGTAATTTCAAAGGGTTTCCTGTAAAATGATACCAAACTTTTGTATGTAAACCTCTGCATGTGGGTATGGGAAGCTTTTGAAATTGGGTAGGCCAAATCCAGGCGAAAATCCCCAAAATAGCTTCAGGGTGGAAGAAGTTAAAGTCCTGCACATGATAGTTTTTTCTGCATCGTCTGAAGTTTGCTTATTATCCGTTATTTCTCTCTCCAGAAACCACTCGCTTGCATTTTTGTTTATGATAAGATTATTAAGGAGCACGTGACGCGCTATTCTAGTATCTTGGTCAATGATCTCAATGGGATAGACCATTTCAAAAGATGTGAACAACACTGGTCCAGAAGCACTTCCTGTTTCCGTTTTTAACACTAGATAAACGTCGGGATAAAATAAACCACAGAACATATAAACCTGAATTAACTGAAGTTAAACAAACATCTTAAAGATAATGATATATGTGAAATAAATAAAAAACTGTCACAAACAGGAAGTGTTTCTGGACCAGTGTTGTTTACATCATTTGAAATGGTCTATATCTGCTTCAGAGTCCAGTTTGCCGGCATTTCTCGCCGTGAATATTAATGTGCATTAAAACACCCATTTTAAAGAGCTGAAGATATATCTTGTTGCGATGACGCGCATGCATTTTTGTTTATTATAACAACATATGAGTGTGTGACACGATATTCTTTTATGCTGTTGAATGATCTCAGCTTCAGTGCTAATATTGAGGATCCCCCTGATAACTGCTTCAGTGCAGTTTGCAGACATTTCTCGTCGTGAATGTTGATCTGCATGCAAATTCCTCGTTTTAAAGAGCTGAACCATAACTTCATGTTGCCATGACACGCCTCACTACAACACGCCCCTTACAACATTTTTCTGCGTCTCATTCACACAGAGGGCTTTCCGGGTATCTTACAGCAATGTTACTAGGTGCTCTTTCGGGAAGTGATCCCAGAACATTTACGGGACGTGTTTGCGTTCACACAGAAGCTTGACTGACAATTTTATGGGTATTTTCTGGGACCAAAGTGCTGTGTAAATGAGGTTCAGGTTCTCAGGATTTTTCAGATTTTCAAAGCCCCACTATTGTCCACAACAATATTTGAAGGCCCCCTTGCAATTTCTACCAAATAAAACATTCTAAATAGACATATGTATATGTACTTATTTTAATGCTTGTTTTAAGTAATTTTGAGGCCCCCTTGGATGTTTGTAAAAGCAATAGTTTAATGAAAATAAAAATTACTCTGATTTACTCACCCTCAAACCATCTTAGATACATATGTCCATTATCTTTCAGACAAACACAATTAGAATTATTTAAGAAAATGTCCTGGCTCTTCCCAGCTTTGTAACAATAGAAAACAGCATTGGCCGCTATAAGAAGCTAGTTATAAAGTTTTAAATATATTCATATATATTTTTTCTACCACATCGATTACTCTCACAAAGTCTTTATTATCCCCTTGGAGCCGTGTGGATTACTTCTGTAAAGGATGGATGCCCTTGTTACAGTGCATTACTTTTACATTAATGGGTGTCGTCATGTGTTGCCAAACTGAATTGTGGATCCGTCAACGTTGCGCCATTGCCATGGCTCGTAACAGAAGTTGAACATTTCTCAACTTTACAAGCACCAACATGTGCGTCAGCCAATCAGATCGCCTAATGCAAGTAACCTAGTGCGAGCCAGCCAATTATGTTTATGCGACTGGAGCATGTGTTGCGGCCACTGTGATTGGCTGTTGACCACGCTTCAGACAAAACGAGGAGGAGCCAGGACATTTACTAAAATAACTGAAATGGTGTTCATCTGAAAGATGATGGACATATGTATCTCAGATAGTTTAACGGTGAGTAAATCCATTTTTTGCTGAATTATCTATTTAAGGTTCTCTATTGGGTCCTGAACTCTTGGTTAAGAAACATTGGTTTATTGCTACTGGATGTGCTCACCAGACGCGCTCTTCATAGAGCATTGACTGTTCTTTCTTTTTCTCTTCACTCCATTTGGCCACCTGAAGAAAGAGAGGAGACAGAAGAGATACGGTATAATGTAACAAATCTAAACTAAAGTAAAATTTAAAAAGATTCAAAAGAAAGCTAAAAAATATGCATTATATATTATCACAATTGTTTTGCAATACACTTAATTTTTTTATAAAGTGTAAACAGTAAAGCGGTACTTATTATTCACTCCAAAGAAATCATTTCATAAAATTGATGTAAAAAATAATTTTCTGCATGCTGTTTCATAAAAAGGTTCTACAATTGACCATGTGGTGGCACTGTTTGAAAGTGATTTTCACCTGATCTGACTGCTATAATTTACTCTCAGTGGATTGTTGCATCACCTTGTTAAACCGAAAGCACAGCAATAGATCAAACCACAAGTATGTTTATTTCATGTGATGGCTCTCATGCCTCCGAGACCCCAATAAAATACACAGTTAACACTCTCGTGACCAGTATCCCATCATGTAGTCAATGACATTAAATGTCTCCCTGTGAAGCATTGAACTATGGCGATGTACAGCAAGTAAAACAATGACACACCCCCTTGAACTACACAGTCCGGTTCAAATGAGGCAATGATTGTATGGAGCCAAACACACTGACACAGTACCCATAAAACCTTATAAACACTAACCATAACAGTAAATCTCTATAAAGACCAGCAGTGACTATGTGTTGATCTACACAACGTGACTCCTGAATAACTTATAATCCACAAGTAAACTTCATAAGTAATCAACCCACATCAGGTTCAAAAACATCAAAGTACTGACAGTACTGACATGCTGTCTTTCATGTTGGTATCTATTCTCTCTTACCTCCTGCTATTATTTATCCCAAAGTCCTGTTGACATTCAGCTAATACACGAACAAACACAACCGCAAAAAGACACCGACAATAGGCAGAAAATAAGAGATTTTCAAACCTGTTGACAAAATGGGGTTGTAAAATGTGCATGATTGCCGTCTCCCTCCTCCTGCCAAGCTGTAAGCAATCTATCTGCAGTAACAGGGACTCTGAGCTGGTCGGATACAACTTCTCTCACCCACCCCCTCTCCCTCAAACACATACACACACACACAATTTCATCACATCCCTCCCTCTGCCACGGCTCCTGTGCATCGGAGGGCCATGTGACACGGGTGCTCTGTGAGCTCTACCTCTCCTTCATCATCATCATCCCTAACCCTCACATCTCATCTTCCTCCTCAATCATTGTTTTAAAATCTTATACAATTAAGAAATGGACCCTATGCCATCTGCTTTAGGGACTCATCAGTCAAAATCATCTGCTACAGTGTCGTCAGTTGTGCATATTAATGTATGTTTGTATATATATATGCATACATTATCAACAGAGCTGTGTTAAGAGTCATGAATTTGAGTATTCAGTGGATGAATTCAATGCAGCATGAATTTGACCATTTGTGACCCAGTCTGTGAAAACAAAGCTCAAGTCATTTTTTGTGATTTACTGTTATTATCCTACATAATAACATTCTCAAGTCTTAAATATTGACAGTGGCAAAGATTGAAATCATTGATCAATCTCAATAGATTATGTGAATTTAGCCTGGATTTCACATTTTATCACTCTTTAAAGAAGCACCCGAAACGACTGGTCTACTGTTTATTTATTATTTTATCAAAAAATGATAACATTTATTTAATTTGACTCATTTGCTAAGTTTCTCCGTGCACAAAAACATCAAATTCTTTCCTCTAAACTCACGGTTAGAGATACACGTGATCTGATGACACATCAAAGTGAAGTTCATAGGAGGATGTCACAGTTGCACTTCCTCCTGTTAATTCCCGCACATGCTTTTGAGGAGAGATGCGCTGTAGCGTGTGCTGTGCGCTCGTGCATGCTTTCTCCTAATCAAATTATAGTGGCGTAATTAAATGGGGGATGTATGCGGGATGACTTTATCTTACAGTGAACGTCTGAAGCTTCTCCAGCTGCATGTGAATCTCAGAACTGACCCAGAGGGGCTGAAAACTGTGTGTGTGTTTGGATGTTTGCACACAGAAAGTATAGGGGGAGGGCACGACCATGAGGCAGCACACAGGGATACACGTGCTTGTTCACTCCAAACACAGCCTCAATGACACATGCTGCTTACAGACAATCCACTGACTGTCATCATAATACAGTGTCCTGAATTGTCCCTTGCTCCACATTGGCCCCAACTGGCTTCTTTATCTCTATAGCTTTCTCTCTCTCTTTCTCTCTCTCTAATCTCACTCTCTATTCAGCTTTCTCATCTAATCCTGTGTCTGCTGTTGACAGCTGTCACTAAAACACTTCACACGCTTTGAACAATCATCAAGGCCTCTGAATTACAAATACAACAGGTTTAGAAATGTCAATAACATTTGAGATTTTATGCTTTTCTCATTATGTGTTAAGAGTTAAATTTGTCATTTTCTGATCTTCCAGAGCTATAAACTGTGACCCTGTCTATGAAAGGCAGGCTAAAGTGTCATAATCTAATTATGAGATTAAGAGCATCAAAGATTGATTTCAATCACAGATTTTACATTGATTTAATCTTTGACATGATTCTACTCAGTCAGAAACGGTTATGTGAGAGGAATTTCACAGATTATAATTAATATTATACGTTTTCTTTGAAAGTATGTTTAAATATGAAATTAGGACATGATCTCATTTAATATGCGCATACATATACATAAAAATATTTTCGTTTTCATTTTATTTCATCTTATATCTTAGTTTAAACTTTTTACAGAATATAATTTTATATCTTTCATTTTAAATTCATAAATGTTCGAAATATTATGCAAATGTATTAAATAATGGATTTTTGCCATGTTTTATATAGAAAATGGTTTGTAAATCAAGCCATAATTATTATGTGAACAAATCCTTCTGTAATCAATTTTTTAATTAGAGTTTAAAAAAAAATTTATTTTGAGAAAACAACTATTTTTGATAAAGTTCACAGGTGTAAGGACACAAACTGTGTTAAAAATAAATGCATTTTTGGTGTATTTATATTTGCAGTGTTAAATTAGACATGTTATATACCCCAAAATCTGAAACTTGACCAGTATGCTCAAAAATCGCTATTTTGCCTGCCGTGTCTCACCTTAAAGGGATAGTTCACTTTAAAATTAATATTCTGTCATCATTTTCTCATCCTCATGTTGTTCTAAACCTGTATGCATTTCTTTTTTCTGATGAACACAAAAGAAGATATTTTGATAAATGATGGTAAACACACATCATATAGTGACCATTGACTTCCATAGTATGAATAAAAAATATGACGGAATTTAATAAGTACTGTCAACTGTGTGCTTACCATCATTTATTAAAATATTTTTTTCATCATGTATTACAATACTTACAATATATTTTTTTCCTACTATGGAAGTCAATGGTCACTTTCTGCTGTGTGTTTACCATCATTTCTCAAAATATCTTTTGTGTTTAAAGTGAACTATCCCTTTAATGTAGTCAACAAAAAAGTTTTTAATTAATCTCTCTTTTTCGGGATAAAAAATCATAGCACTTGTTTCAGTATAGGCGGTTTTAGCAACAACAATATAAACAAACGGCTTTTGTGCACTAAACGCAACTTTCTGTAGACTTCCACCCCTAGTATCAATAGCAACATAGTCCTTTTACAGTAGTTTATTTCTGATAACAAAAGGAAACATTATCTAAATTATATCTAAAGCATATGAACTATTACACTGAGCTAACGTTACTGTGTAAAATTAATGTATACAATGTTAGCTACAGGTCCATAAATTCTTGCCTGGCTGCCGAACTTCTCACGCTTATCGTCAGCAAACCAAACAATTTAAATTTGGAATTTGTTTCAAAAATCAGTTTAGCCACTATAGCCAGGGTCCATTTCCCAAACAACGATGTAACTTGTTGCTGAACGACCAAAGTACGATGCATCGTTGGAGAAACGAACTACCTTGTCATGACTGTTTCCCGAAAGCATAGTAACTTTGTCGCACATTCGGCGTTTGAACGATGTTGGTTTAACAACATAGTTGATGATTTCACGTGGGAGGTGAAGTACTAATTAATCTGTGCAAATCGATTTAATGTCATATTATTGCTGTAAATAACATATATTGCATCGGAAGACTGATTTTGTTATCGTGATTTAGTTATCTATTGTTTATTTTCAAGATATTTAATTCACGCGCAAGTTCCCTCTTACGTCACTCTTCCCAGGGATTCCCCAGGGTCTTAAAGCTTGTAGGTCTGCGCAGATGCGCAGTTTTTTAATGCAGCGCTTTCATTCTGTTTACACATTTAAAGATGTAAAATAAAATTGTAATATATTTAGAATGATGGATATTGACTGTACTACATGTTTTTTGCTTATTTTGTTCAAAAGCATGATCAACGTAAGTCTACATATGATGATAACAAGGAACGATGCTTCTAACGACAGGTCAAGAGCTGTCGTTCCAACCACACAAGTTAGCGATGCAGTTTGCGAATGTTCGTTTGAACGATGGTTTCGGGAAACACCAAATCGCTGAACGATGTTAGTAGCGATGGAACTTACGATGTTCGTTGGCTAACGATGCTTTTGGGAAACGCACCCCAGAACGATAAATAAAAACAGAACAGAAGTTTACTTCAGACACATAACTGCGACAATGAGCGTGCGTCCGATGAAACGTCTATAGATGCTATGATAAACCAATCTGCCTCAATATGCATAAAAATATTTTAAAAATTAAAATATGTAATTTTCCATTGACATAACTAATTTTGGAAACAAAACTACTGGTCATCATTCTGGGAGACAGGCATATCTTAATCATAAATCACACATATATAGTGCCTGGCCCTCTAATCTTAAAATGGCCAAAATATTGTGATACGAGCTAGATTTTTTCTATAGTAAACATGCTTGCGCAAATCTCTCACCGTGTCTCATCTCCCTCTGGCAGGTTAAGGTCCTGCTCTTTGTCTTCCATTCACATTAATTCCATCCAGCGTCCAATCACATGAGACTGAGGTCGAGCAGACCCTCCCTCTGATCACCATACACTTGGTCAGTATCAGTCAGCCACCACTGCACATTGTCAAACAACACGCCTTTATGCCTGTTACAGAAAAATCACATAGATTTGTCAGATACACAATTGCAATACACATTCTTCACACATTATGAAACGTAATCGTATGACCCACAAGACTCCTCTCCGTTGCATCTCTAGGGCCTGCACGACGCACAATACATCTTATTAAAGCAGCTGTGACACTGTTTCAACACATGGTGGTGTGCATGTATGTTATATTGTCACATGCGAACTCTTGCCCCTAGATTTTATTAAAAGAGGAAAACAGGGCTCGAGAGATAAATGTACATCTTCAACACTCGTGTGTTATTTTTCCATTCCTCCTATGAAACTGATGTACAAGGTCAATAATTTAGCTGTTACCAGGGTAACCACTTGGCCTCTTTCTAATTATAGAAAGGCTGAACTGGGTTATCCCCGAATGGCTGTGCTTCAGTATATACATTTTTAGCACTGCATGCTCATTCCACCTTGGGACTGATTTTTTTTTTAAGATGTTGCAGTAGGACTATTCAATTTGAAAAGCTCAGGGGCAACAAAGCCAAAACATGACCATATTTATAAATCTCTTTATAAAATCATTATGTTATGAGGCAAGTAGATGATATGTGTGGTATGCGATATGACCAAAATAGTTTTATAAAAGTCACTTTATAGCACAGTAATAATATCACATTTTGATATTATATTAACACATGCATATTGATTGATAAGCCATTAAATTAAATACTTTCTAAATGAAAGGTGCCTCTTTAATGAGTGTGTTGTTATTTACATTTACATTTACATTTAGTCATTTAGCAGACGCTTTTGTCCAAAGCGACTTACAAGTGAGGTAAACAATAGAAGCAATTATGGCAACATAAGAACAGCAATACATAAGTGCACTGGAAATAGTCTCATCAAGTCCAACACAATATACATAGCCAAGGGTATGTTAGTAGTTTTCTTTTTTTTTTTTTCTTTTTTTAGGAAGGTAGATAGAGAAAGAGATAAAGAGAAGGGTAACTAAATAAAGATAGTAAATCTGTAATTAGGAAGTTAGGTAATGGTGGAAGAGATGGGTTTTTAGCCGAGTCTTAAAGACAGCTACAGTGTCAGCTGATCGTGTCACGACCGGCAGATCATTCCACAGTTGTGGGACAGTTCCTGAGAAGGTACGCGTTAGTGTTTTCTTCCCTTTTTGAGATGGTACCACAAGTCGTTATCTGTAAAAGTTTACAGTTTGTAGTTTTCTCCTTGGTATTTAATTTTTTTTTAAGATAAACCCATGCATAAAGCAAAATGCCCAAATCTGCTCCTTATTAACTTCATAAAAAGACCTGCTTGTGATTTTTACAGTAACCACAGTGGAAACATTAGCCTGGCTCCGCCCTCCTACGTGCTTCCGCTTATTTTTTCATTTCGCTTCAGCAGTACGTCTGGGATTTCTCTATAGGGTTTCGTTTTCTCCTGCAAAAATCTGCAGGACCAATCAGCGAACAGATGGGGGTGGCTAAGAAAGATGACGTTGAGGTCGTGCGTCAGTTTGAGTTGTAGTTCAGTAATGGCAGCGGAGAAATACGTGAGGAAAGCTATTCGGTCCGTTGTTGCAAAACTGCTGAATATACAGAAGTTAAAGCCGGAGCAAGAACCAGGTTTGCTAACTTTTGTTTGTCTGATTATTCTGACTTGTTGTTTCCGTCCGGTTTCGGTGCATGATCTACGTCACGACCACATGTTAGCGATTGGCTTTGACAGATCCTGAGTGACTCTGGGCATATCCAATAGTTTTAAACTTCAACAATGGACCCCCCTTAACGGAAGTAACGCTTTGCTATGGAGCGTGGCCAGACTCTCTGTACAAATGAAATGAATGTACGAGAGTCTGGTTATACCAGGCTAGTGGAAACATCACACCAACCACAAAAAAGGCCTGACAGCTGCCTGCCATCACAAACACATTACTTTCTTTTATTTATGTAATGTTTTTGTTTCTACACTAACACGCATTATCACCTGCATGTCACACTTTGGTCTTCTTGTATAGGCTAGAAGAGGTCATGACTCAAGATCTGCCCTAGACAAGATGATATATGAGTTGCACAAAATATTGATGATATCAGTACTACATACAGTATACATTATGTATTTTAACTATATACACAAAGTTACAATGTAACAATGTTTGTTTTTTATACAATGCAATATTTCAGCCCAGTCTCCTGAAGATGCGTATAAATAGCACGAAGTGTAAAACTCGTGCAATACATACGCCAAATTCCACTTTGGCGTGCATATGATACGCCAGTCCTTCCCATTCACTTAAACGGTGCATCTTTTTTTGTCGTTTTATTTATTGGTTTCTCAATTATTTTGATATTTTTTTACCATTTTCGCTTGGGTTTAGGGTTTTTCAGGGAGACTGTATTGAATATTTGTATAGTTTTTAACAAACTGTGAGGTCAATCATTAAACAACTCCAAACATACAACAAGTGTTTTATAATCAGGCTGAAATATTAAATATTAAAAAAATATATATATTTAACAACAAGCTTTCCTTTCTATTATTTATTCAATAGTTTTGGTAAACATCTTGTGACTCGCTAATGGGACAATTTGATGTAGTGTGGCATTGTAGGAGTTTCTACCACAGATACACAGAAATCCTTTTATTAACTATGACTGATGTAACACAACCAACAGATCTTGGAACATGAACACCTATTATCTTTAAAACCTGTTTTTAATTTGTCAGCTTAAATTAGTAGTAGGGCGAAAGCATTTCGTATGTGAACTGTTCCTTTAAGACTCCTTAAAGAACACAGTATAGAGGACATACATTTGTATACAGTACATGCACACAGCCCATATGGCTGAAATTCATTTTGGCAAAGGTAACCTCATGGGCAGCCAAGAATTTGACTGGATTTGAAAAACAAAACTGGTTTCCCTTTCTCGCTTTCTTCTTGAAGAATTGGACCACTAGCTTTGCTTTTACTCTATCTTTTACTTTCAACTGACACATTAAACTATCAGAAACATTTATCCATATAAATGTCTTTTTTGCCATCTTTGTTCAGAATACAATCACTTAGTATATCATTTAATGTTTAATACTTTATTTATTGTTATTTCTTTTATTCATGTTAAGCCACTTTGAAACAATGTAACATTGTAACAAGTGATATATAAATACATTTTGATTGATTGATTCTTTTTGGTGCTTGTGAAGTCCAACATGGTTTGTGTAGTTACATGTATACTTAAAAGCCTGGGTATGTTGCAAGCTAGGAAAACCAGTTTGTTGTAATGAATGTGACATTTATATAGCCCTCATTGTCTGATAAACACTAAATAACATATCATTTGTGTAGCAGGTAAACACGATAGCTGAAATTAATGATTTATATGAAATTAATAAAAATGTTGGAATTAATAGGAATGTAGTAATATTTGCTGGATTGTGTAACAACAAAGATTATTTATTTGTCTAGCATGTATGCTTTGACCTGTTCAAGTCATGTTGAATGAGTCTTTGACAATGTATAGAATACCATACTACCTTACTACGTTCACAGGTGATACAGTTTATAGTATGTATACTATGCAAATATTCCAGTGTAACCGGTGCAGTTTAAGTTGACTAGTTATTTGTTGACTAATGGAAAGCAAATATAGTAACCAACCAGACTATGAGTAGTTTCAGAGGGATTGCTCTCTGAATAAATGAATATACTTTAACATCATGCATATTTGTGTTCACATTTGTCCTAGCAGCGAGAGATCTCTTGGATACTGGATATCTCTGGATCTCTTGGTTACAGGAACACGTCCCCGTGCATTATGCACACCGTAAAAGACTAAAAATGTATAAGGTGCAGATGTGACTGCATATACAAAGTTCACTTTGCAAGTAATTTTGGGGTTGCGTTCCCTGAACATCATAATAGCAAAAGCCAGATCTTTGTTAATAATATAGTTTGTTAAAAAGTCAATATTGCAGGTATCTTTTAACATCCAAAACTCTTTTTTATTATTTTGGTGTATTCCCCTTAGTCCTATACATGTTGTATATGTTGTTGATGGTGTTACAGCAGATGGCATCTAAAGAATTATGTGGTGGAGCCAAGATTCACCCCGAGGCTTGGTATGAAATTTAGAGCTATCTTTAGGTCCAGTTTTAAAATACACCTCTAAAATGCATTACATGGTCAACATTAAACCATAAATTAGAGGGTGGTGGGAAACATATTATGATGGAGGTACCATCATATGTAGGAAGCGGTGCTTAATAAAAATGACATTAGCAGACAAACGCATACACGTGACAACCATAAAGTGTCATTTTTGTGGAGTGGTTTCATTTCCTGTGTGGTTTAAACTGAATCTTTAGAGACACCTCAGCAATAGCTGGTGCTAGGAAATGATGTCAAAGCAAAACTGTAATGTGAAAATCTATCATATTTAAAAAGCAAAAGAAATCACATTTCCACACATATACTGAGGTGCTACTACACAATCTTTTCCCAGTATTAGAGGAAAACACCACAGTTTTTTAATATTTTATTATGTTCTTACCTCAACTTAGACAGATAAATACATACCAATCTTTTTTCAATGCGTGCACTTAATCTTTGTAGAGCATGTTGCGAATGTGTTAGCATTTAGCCTAGCCCCATTCATTCCTTAGGATCCAAACAGGAATGAATTTAGAAGCCACCAAACACTTCCATGTTTTCCGTATTTAAAGACTGTTACATAGTTACACGAGTAAGTATGGTGGCACAAAATAAAACATGGCAATTTTTAAAGCGGATAAAAAATGAGAACTATATTGTCTGGCAAAAGAGCACTTAGTTTGTAGCACTTCAAACATTTTACATTGAAATTTTATTTTGTGCCACAATACGTACTTGTGTAACTACTCATGTAACAGTCTTTAAATAGGGAAAACATGGAAGTGTTTGGTGGCTTCTATATTCATCCCTGTTTGGATCCTAAGGAATGAATGGGGCTAGGCTAAACAATTAAACATTCACAATGCGCTGTATAAAGATTAAATATAAATTCATGTTTTAAAGCAGGGAAAACACGTTATTATGTATAAATGTTATATTGTGTCGTGTAATAAAATAAAAATGAAAATAACAAACTCTATTGGTATTTTAATAATATAGACTTATTTCCCGTTATTTTCGGGTATACAGTATAAGCAGCAATTAAAATATACTATATAAAATGTTTCTGGTTGCAACTTTTTATTAAAAGGTTTGTTTTTATCAAAATCAGCATCTAATTCACTTCATTCGCGATTATAACAAGGAAACACGGCGCACACGTCACTACGGCAAGCAGCAGGTGTCCGGCTTGATGGCTACGTCTTCAGTTCCTCCCTCGACTGCAAGCGGCAAACCTTGCCGATCGGTTTGCGCAGCGCCGGATGATCTCGAACACACCTTATATTACACAAGACATAAGCTATATGCTACATAGCGTCTATGGTGAGACTAAGGGGGCACTCACACTATCCAAACCAAACCGCGCTCGGGCGCGTTTGACCCCCAAAGCCTGGTTTGATTGACTAGTGTGATCGCTCCGTTCCGCGCCCGGGCGCGGATTGTTTAATCGCGCCGCGGCCGGGTTGCAGAGGTGGGCCGGAGCGCGGTTCACTTGGGCTCAGGCGCGGAAGGCTGTGGTGTGAGCGCAATCGCGCCTGAGCGCGATTCAAAAGGTGAAGACGTCAGTTGCGCGACCACTCACCTTCATCTGCCTCCGTAAAAACATTTTGATGCACGCAGCGGGGTTACGTGAATGTCCAAGCTGCGCACGTGACAGATCAACTAAGTAATATGATGACATGTGAGAGGGCTGTCTGTAATCGCGCACCAAACGACTCCGAATAAAAAACACAGACTTATCATTATGGTGGGTTCCAGTGTTAAGAGAGAGCTTTACTTCCTGCTTTTTTCAAAACAATCGCATCTTAATGACGAAAGCGCGCCCGGACTCGGATCGATAAGAAGTACAGTGTGAGTGCGTGCACCTGGGGGAGTAGGGAGGGGTGACAATCACGCTGAGGCATGGTTTGGTTTGGTTTGGATAATGTGAGTGCGCCCTAACTGAACCTACCCTCCTGAAAATCAGTTTAAATACATGGTATTTGATCAAAACATTAGAAGTATATTATTGGTTTTTAAAATAAATGTTTAAAGTTTTATACCAGGACACGGAGTGGAAATAAATTGCCATCTGTTTAACATTGCAGTCTCACGTGTGAAACAAAGACGTTTCTCTAAGTCCTGTTAGGTAAGACCCTTCTACCAAATACCTTGACTGTAATGTAATTTGTCAAATGTTTTTTCTAAAATTATTTTATGACTCAGATATAAAATATTGTCTTTGGAACAGAAGCGCTGTCTGTAGAAAGTGAGTTTTTCATTTAGCAAATTCCCTTTATTTATCCAGCTACACGGTTTTATTTCTTTTTCCACCTCGTCCTGCACAAAACATAAAATAAGGACCCGCCACGAAGCTTTACACTAATTTGACTCTAATTGTGAATGTACATTCAAGCCATACTGAAACATTTTATTTAAAATGTATATATATATATTCAATTAAAATTCATGAGAGTTTAATGGTCGCCTCTCAAGAGTCTAAAATTACATGGTGACATTTCTACCATAATTTCACAGCTTTCAAAAGTCAGAGTAAAGCTAAAAGTGGCTATTTTTTCCTTTGCTGACATTACCATTTTTGGACTTGATCTGTAAAAGCTTTTGGATCTTGTTGGGAAAAAATGGTAAGTAAGGAATAAAATGTCTTTTTTCTTGGAAGTTCAAATTAAGATTTGAATTCACACTTGTATGTAAATTGTACATGATGTGCGATCACGTTCATACCGCAACACAACACCCTCCATAAGGTATACGTATTGTGTGAAATCACAGAACCCTGACAGGACATACTTTAAACTATCTAACAATCTGCTGCTTGTTGCCCTGGAAACCGTTTCCTGTTTCGGCCCTCACCAAGTGAATTGCTACAATATTTATGTAGCAGAGTGACTGTTTCAAGCCCTGACAGCTGAGGTTATGACAGCTGAATTAAAGTGCACTGTCAACTCCATCACTTCATAACCTCCTGCTTTGTGCTCTGCCAATAGCAATAATATGCTCACCCTCCTTTGACCATCAGAAACAGGTCACTTGCACGAAAGCAAGCAGCGTGTCTGTTCGTAAGATGCGACGTGACGAGCGAGATAGACAATCTGATTTATTTCTGACACTATTGTGATTAATGAAATAAACAGCAGGAACACAGAGTGAACTTCTGGCAGCTGCACATTCACTGTGAAATGCTCTAGGCCTCGGCTCGTCTGAAATGAAGATGCCCGGTGGGATTTGTGTATGGTATAAGATTGCTTAATAGGAAAACAACTGCAGATCTTTATATGCACATCAAATGGTACTATTAAAACAACTTTCAATCATCACAACATGTGAACGTTAATATGAAATAACAGAGTTGACAATGTCATAACAGCGTTTTACCGCTAAATGCTTGTACCCAATATGTAGCTGTCACATGACTATATATGTTACATCTGTATTAAATTACATCAAAGGTGTAAAAAACACTTAATTGCCAATTAATACTATTGCAGCTAAGCATTATGTTGAGTATGATGGCCTTATATATTGACCTTAAAGGGATAGTTACAATTTTCCAAAATGGGTTGTAATTTGACCTATGCTAGGTTGTTTCAACCCATTGTTGGGTGAAATATAAACATTTTCTGGATTAATTTTAAAAATGATGTGAGGAAAAAGTTATGGGAACATATTGTACATTTACATTAACTTACATTAACTTAAATAGGTAAAGCAATTTCAACTTTCTTTTTACAGCAACTAGTCAAGAGTAAAAATGGTAAGTTGAAATGACTTTTGAATATACGCTTTCCTTCCAGTAAAAGGCAAAATTGAGTTTCTCTTTGCTAAGAATGATAAATCAGACTGTGGTGATAATGCAACCAAAATCCAGTGTTTGATTTTGTGGTCACAACAGATCCTGATCAATTTAAATCTACAGAAAACAAATATTAAACTAAATTGTGTACCAGCAGGCTAAGAAGCAGATTGAGGGGTTAGCTGAGGTTTAGCCTGCCAAGAATTCTTAAGGGGCACAAACAGCACGTGACCATGCCAAAAAAGAAACCCAGTAAACTTTAGATTCTATGAAGCACAGCCAATACGTTCAATCGTTCAGTCTACAGAGGTCCTATAAACTCTAGAGACACAAACACATAAATATTATTTTTATCCAAATCAGTGCATTCAAGCTATACATTACTGCAGTTTATGTGCAAACCTTGGCTATTGTAACTATATAGTATGTTTTAAAGTGATGTTAATGAAAACACTGCTTTCTTCTTCTTCTTCCTTTATTTCTTAACGCCATTCCAGCATCTACGGCTATATTCATGGCGAGAACCAGTTAATCCATACACAAGTTTTATTCAGACAAGTTGATCCATACTCAGGTTGGGGGAGGGACAATTTGGTATCTCCAAACTTGCATGTTTTTGGCCTGTGGAAGGAAACTGGAGTACCCGGAGTAAACCCACACTGACCAGGGAGAAAACACTGTTTTCAAATTATCTGGGTAAATGAAACAACTTCAATGAGATGTAAATGAGATTCTGTGTATATATATATATTTACTGGAGATTTGTCAGGTTTCTTACAGGCAGTGACATCACCATGTGTAGTCCATCTAATAGTCGGAAGTCTGTCTAAAGTTAAACACTGTATCTGTTTCAGAGGTGTAAAGTACTTGAGTAATTTTACTTGATTACTGTACTTATGTATTATTTTTGGGGATTTTTACTTTTTCTTGAGTACAATTTAAAATCAATACTTTTACTTTTACTTAATTACATTTTTTAAGAAAAAAAGAGTACTTTTTACTCCTTACAATTTTATTTACGGTCAAAAAGTACTTATTTTTTAGAGATTACTTCATTTTAATTTCCATTGCTCTTACCAAACCAATTGAATTGCGCTGATGGCCAGTTTAACTTAAATGTATTTCATTCTGGATCCTTTGGACCACTCTAATGAATTGGCCAACAGTTCTTCTGATGATGAAGATTTTTTCGCTTCTTTAAACCGACAACACATGAAGTGTGTTCCCATTGACACGTTCCCTGCTATTTGTAGCCTCTCTATCAAGCCAAAGACCTTGGTTCACACTGTCAGTCCAAATCTGATTTTGGTGCATATCCAATTTGACAGATTATCCATTTTCGGGATTATCTGCACGGTTTCTATGGCAATGACGTCACGCTGCCTCGAGGTCTGATGTTTTTACGTGAAGTGACAGCATGACGTAACCAAAAAGCTACACAAATGCGATCAGGGCGGTCAGGCTGAAATGGATTTCCTAAAAATGCCATTTGAAAAAGATTTTTGGATGTAGCCTGAAACGGATTAGGAAAAAAACGATTTCATAACATTTTTGGCTGTTCACACGTTCTAAATTTGATTGGATTACTATCGGATATGCACCAAAATTGGATTTGGACTGACAGTGTGAACCAGGTTGAGTACTTTTTAAACCTCTGATCTGTTCTCATGCCTGTAAATATACAGTTCTCTGTCAACTGCATGAGCCGATATCAGACTTTTGTGTGTTACTTGCTTGCTTCCATTAACCTTGAAGCTTAGAAAGCCCGTTATGGTGTTTACATGTAATGTGAGATTGGGAAAGTAGGCAGAAATCTAGCTTTGCCCATTGGAATTTTACTTTAGCTGTTTACGACCTTTCCCCAATAAAAGAAAACTGTTTGACGCAGTATCAGTTTATTAAACATTAAGCAGACATATGCATGTTGGACAGGGATACTTTAGAAAATACTAATGCGTACACACTTTGGTCTTATATTTTATAACACTTGTTTTGCTAGAGTACTGTTGATGTTTTTTGCATGCACGTTTTTTTAAAAAAGACACATGTGGTGAGTGAGCAGAAAGCAAAGGGAGGCTAATGAAATGTGATCCACTTCAATATTCTGGTTAGCCGGTCACTATAAGACGGTGTCTTTCGGGCTGCTGCTGGCAGATGCATGAGGTCATGGTTTGACCCTGGGGACAGTTTCACTCCACCTGTGCCATTTACACAAGCTGCCACTTCATACAGTCAGGCCCTTGACATCTCATACAGTCATGGTACACAGAGGCACACGTGTATTACAACAAACTGGAGAATCAAATTCCCTTGAAAAGCATTCTTGGAAAACCATTCAATAGCGTAACCTTTGAAGTATACTAAATGTATATTGCATGAGGAAATGGATATAAAATAAACAAGCAGAATTAGGTCATGTAGTGGCCGCCTGACAGATCTGACTGACATTGACACCATCTGTGGTTCTCACACTGTGTGCAACGCAGTCAAGAAATATGATATTCGTCTCTATATCAGGCATATGTTCGAATTAAACCATTTGACAGTATTTTCCAGGTCAAACTGATAAAGGAAAGTATGGAGTAGCAGAAAACAATTATTTAAACTGACAAATTGGACTTCCAGGAGTCCAAGGTCCTATGG
Organism: Paramisgurnus dabryanus; assembly: GCF_030506205.2. Classification (NCBI taxonomy): domain Eukaryota; kingdom Metazoa; phylum Chordata; class Actinopteri; order Cypriniformes; family Cobitidae; genus Paramisgurnus; species Paramisgurnus dabryanus. Next base: position 30,588,872 of record NC_133339.1, read on the forward strand.
AGCCACAAAATGGATCCATCAGAGATGCCTATCATTTATGATACAACAAAAGCAAATGTATGACACCATGGCTGTTAGCCACGTGTTGTGATGTGTTATGTTCTGCTGTTCAGTGGGGGTGGGTTGGAAAATTCTCAGATTTCGAAGTCCATGAAACATTGCCAGCAACACAATAATGAAAAATGTTAACTTTTCCATATACTGCTCTGTGTCCTGGTGCCAACAGTATAGTGTAGTGTATGCCAATAGCAGTCATAAAAGGGGTAGTTCACCCAAAAACGAAAATTCTGTGGTAAATTACTCACCCTTATATTGTTCTAAACCTGAATGAGTTTCTTTATTGTGTTGGAGACAAAAAAAGATATTTTGATAAATGATTATAACAACATGACGGACTTATTGACTTTCAAGGTAGGAAAACAAATACTATAGAAGTCAATACCGTCAACTGTGTGCTCAACACAAAAAAGAAACTCATACAGCACAAAGATCGAACAATGCAATTTACCAAGAGCAGCTCAAATTAGCATAGGGTTTAAGACTTTATGATAATTAAATAAAGTATAAATATTAAATAATGGCACAAATGCCAGTAAATTTGAGCGCAAACCTTAGTGGGGCTGTGTAATAAATTTGTGCAATAGAATAATTGATGTAAAACAATTATTGTTGCGTTAAAATATAAATTGCTGCTTGACCGATGTGTATGTTAGGCACTTCGAAGGCACCACTGCTTTGACATGTGTAGCCTATTGCAACACTTACTTAATAAAAAGGTTAAAATCACGGAGTGATCATGTTAAAGAGCACCTATTTCATTGCTAAAAAACAACGTTGTTTTGTGTATTTGGTATAATACAATGTGTTTGTGTGGTTTATGGTTAAAAAACACACATACCGTAAATTTTTGTTGCTCCAGATATCCCTGCCTTCCTCAAACGCAAAGCTCAACGATCTAAAAAGCGCAGTGTCCTCTTATTGGCCAACTTACCAGTAGGTTGTGATTGGCCTGAATAACTCTGACATCAGCCGGAAATGTGACGCTCCTTACCATGTTTGTAAGATTAGCTCACAATGCAATACTGACAGGACTTAATATTGTCTTAACTAACTTATCAATAATAAGAGCCGAATCTGATCCAGAAAATGCAGATGACCAAAACGAGTGCTACTCTACACTGCTAAAAACTGGTGATAAAAACATGGTTTAGTCAGAAGTAAATTCTTTAATATGAAAACTACTTACAGGCTGTATTTCAGAAGTGGACAGGATTATAACAATGACCGTCGTGTCCACGTCAACAGGCCCAGGAAGTAAACTGTTGCCTAAATCCCTGTTTGTTGTAGTCCAAGAAAATAGATTCACGTTGGAAACGATAACTCGTGCCATCGTTTACTTTGGGATTTGTACCTTTTGCATATCTTTAACATGACCTAATACACACCTACAGGCCAATGGAAATGTAAAACCGTGAATCGGATAATAGTTGCTCTTTAAATAATCGTGATTATGATTGTGCCCATAATCAAGCAGCCCAAAACCTTAGTAAATCATGTTGCTTAATTCATTTAAATACTCTCCGCCTATTAATTTTGCGTCTGAAAAGGAAACTCAAATGCATATGCAGTAAGGTCAGTTCTAAAAAACAACTGTGTCCTAGTGCTGGGCAAAGATTAATCGTGATTAATCGCATACAAAATAAAAGTGATTTTCTGCATAATATTTATGTGTGTGTAATGTGTGTAATTATTATGTATATTTAACCACACACACATTTATATATTAATTTCACATTTTTATTTATATATACATTTTTTAATTTATATTTAATATAGAATAAATAAAAATATAAATAAATATATATAAACATGTAAATGTTTCTTAAATACTAGGGGTGTCCTCGACTAAGGATTTACATATTCGAATCAGAATTTTCGAATCTTTCCATAGTCGACCGAAAGTCGAATCATCTATGTTTGTGTGCATGGGTTGGGAGGGGGCCAGACCAGGTACAAATTGGTAACTTTTATTTTCTTTCACAAGCAGCACACATAAACAACTGTCTGATAAAGTGACCAAAACTGTCTTTCAAGTAATAAACGAAGACAAAACTGACGATGCATTTATATATATATTTTTTAAGGTAAAATGTAAGGCAACATTTGTTTAATTATTCCTAATAACATTTTAAAGCCACGATATACAGAACATCACACAAAAATACATTTTGATAACTAAACCTAAAAAAATAACAAAGGTGATCCTGCCTTGGAAACTCCAGCTACAATTAAGTGTTTTTATTTAATTTGGAGATAGCGCGTCAAAGCAGCTAGTCATGACCAAAAAAACCCGACAAATGAGAAATGACAAATAATTTGTGATTGTGACTGTAAATGATAAAAACTAATCTTTATATACAATTCATTAAACGTTAATTTATAACAAGAAAAACACTGAAATTAATGATTATATAGACACTACGCGTTATTATTTAGCACAGAAATACCTGCTTGCTTGCTTTGACTTTGATCATCTCTGTATTCACTTTAGATACAGAAAGACCGGATGATATTATTTATTTCAGGAATCTCTTTGCTATCATTTGAAAGTGAACACCGACTGACCATAATATTAAGTCACAAGAAAGACATTCGTGTCAGGCAGAAATAGGTTCGGTGCAGATACTAATTTCCGTTTCATCACCGAAATAAAAAAAAACGGCTTACCTGTTTTGTAGTTTAACTTTAAAATAGACAATATAACCACTCTGTTTTAAATACATTTTAAAAACTTATACTCGTCGAAAAACATCCGTTTTTTAATGTTTAGTTTGATGAACTCCTAAATATGAGACGCAGAGTACCTAGCCCGTTCGGCTAAATTACATGCGCAAGCATGGCCAGCACGCAATAGCGCAACATCGATACAACGAAAAGCTATAAAAAATTGACATACTTAAATTAGATCGGAATTTACGTTTATAATAAATACAATTTTTTTAAATAAAATAAGGTCAGAAGTAACAAAGTGCAGAACAAATATGCAAAATGCCTCAAGTGCACGGAAACAAAACACAAGCCAAATAGTTAAATCAGATAACCCAAAGTGATTTATAAATAAAATAAAATATAGAAATTATTAAAAGAACGAAAGTCATAGTTTAATTTGGCAGCTTTGTCTTTTAAATGTCGAAACAAAGAGGTAAGGCTTTATTAACATAGAAACCTCTTATGGACGTGAAGCCCGGTCACAGGGGTTGTTGGATTTATTAACGCATTTTAAAAATATTTATTGAAAGCTGCTACTTCACATATTATTTGCAGCATTATCATAATATGCAGTATATTAATATATTGTGAGAAAGCTGTTATATGTGAAACCAGATAATGTGTGCACCCATACGGCCAAAATTAAATGATCCTCATTTCATAACACATCTGCGACGATTCGACTATGAGATTGGTAGTCGAATCAGGCTTCTCCTATCGATGCATCGAATCTTCGACTATTCGGGGTCACCCCTATTAAATACATACTAGGGATGTTCACATTGACCGTTTAACCGTTAACCGAAGGTAAGAAATTATGACCGATTAACATTATCAGTTAAAATAAAAATATTTGTTAATACATGGTGTGTGTCGTCATGAGCCGACAGACATTTCGCCACTTTTCTATCTTTAATTTGTGAATGTCCTGTAAATGACACAAATGATTGCTGCCCTGACGGTCTGATAAAGTAATCATTTGTATGAGAAATCATTTGTATGCGTGTTTGGAAGCTGAACGGAGACGCGCGCGTATCCGCGCAAGATGACGCGGTCCGTCTGCGCACATCCGGACAGACGTTCGCTGATGGCCTCTGACCCTAACCATAAACATCTAGCTCTTTTTGGACAAACGGAGAAAGACGACGCAAAACCAAAACTTTCTGAAAAGCGTCCTGCTTTAGAAATGACCACTGTGGTAGATGAAACGGAGACAATCTGCCATTTGGATATTAATCCTCTGGACCGATCGCGTGCTTTTTAACAAGGTATGTTGCGTGAATATCTGATAATTTATGAATCCTGGTTCTGTTTTTGATCTGTGGCTGCTGTTTGCACGACGTAAAACCAAAGACGACGCAAAACCAAAACTTTCTGAAAAGCTTTCTGCTTTAGAAATGACCACTGTGGTAGATGAAACGGAGACAATCTGTCCTTTGGATATTAATCTACTGGACCGATCGCGTGCTTTTTAATAAGGTAATGTTGCGTGAATATCTGATAATGTATGAATCCTGGTTCTGTTGTTGATCTGTGGCTGCTGTTTGCACGTTCAAATTTAATGTTTTGTTTTTACTAGTTCACAGACAACCGTCAACTGTATTTTTACTCAATGACAATTTCGTATTAAAATCTTATCAGTTAACGGTTAATGTTCGGTTTAGAAGCTACGGTTGTCGGTCGGGAAAATTAACTGATATGAGCATCCCTAATACATACATGAATGTGTGTGTATTTATTTATACATAATAATTACACAAAGCACACACTCATATATTATGCCAAAAATCACTTTTATTTTGTATGCGAATAATCGCGATTAATCTTTGCCCAGCACTAGTCCACACCTTTTTATTAAATTTTTTGCTGCATGTCTTTAGTAAATCCTGAGAGTAGTTTTAAGCGTTAATAAGCTGTTAATAAATCTAGCATAGTATGTTACTTAATAATTGCACATAATTTTTTTTTATCAATATATACATGTACAATTTAGAGTGGCACATGCACAAGTTTGAATATGAGATAAAAATATAATTAATATATTTCAACGTTTTCTTCCTAAGTTTCTCCATTATGTCAAGTAACATTTTAGTCCAAAAACTTGAACTTCCAGTATCCTGGTACAGGAACCGAGACAAACCCTGCATTAGATGCCAAAAATCGACCAGTTCAGAGGGGCCAATACTGTATATCATCCATCACACAATCTGTTCACACTCCATCTGGAAAATGTTTAGGAAGCATTCATGCCAAAAAATATCTTCAGATCACTGTTTCTCCACAAAAGGTGCCAAACTACTCCATGCTGCCTGAATTCACAAATCTTCAGTGTTCTTCCTGTTCTGACTTAAACATCACATACAAAAGAGCAGACCTAGACCTTACAACACATCCAATCACAGACCTGCAGCCATATTTACAACATAAACTAAACACAGTGTTCACAAACAAATGCTGAAGACATAGGCTTATGGCACATATTTGAGACTTGGTTTCAAAGTTGCTTTGATTTAATTATTCCTGCACCCTCCAATAAAAAAGTAAATTCCTTCACTAACATACTGTCACACTGACTGTTCAAAAATGAATGCTACTTGCTAAAAACAAATAAAACAGTTGTGTAACAATTACATTATGCATGAACGAGAGAAGGTTGTGCAATCAAACTTAAATCCTGTTTATGTTTAAACAAAATAAATTACTGTATAATCCAACTTAGACCACACAGCTACTGTATAATCACATTTTATGAATAGAGTCAAGATGTTTGGTCTTTTACCAATGTTGCTATTGATAAGATGACCCAATAGGAAATGATTAAGTGAAGCTCAATCTGTGAGCTAAATATCAATTTCAACACCAAATTCTCAATTTTTCAATATTTTACTATGTTCTTACCTCAACTTGGACCAATTATTACATACCTATCTTTCTCAGTGCATGCACTTAATCTTTGTACAGTGCATCGTCAATGTGTTAGCATTTAGCCTAGCCCCATTCATTCCTTAGCATCCAAACAGGGATGAATTTAGAAGCCACCAAACACTTCCATGTTTTCCCTATTAAAAGACTGGGACATGAGTAGTTACACAAATAAGTATGGTGGCACAAAACAAAAAGAGGCGATTTTTTAAGTGGATAAAAATGAGAACTATGTTGTTTGGCAGAAGAGCACTTCGTTTGCAGCACTTCAATCTCTGGCGCAGTAATATTGACAGAAGTTTGACCGAGAGGGGGAGTAGTCAGGAGAACATATTAAAATATTGAAAAACTATGGTGTTTTCCTTTAAATGTCTCACCATTTAGTTCTGCAACACATGCAGTTTTAGCCTGTAGAAAAAAAGGGCTTTGATTTATGTTTTGACTGTGGCTTTATTTTAGTCATCTGACAATTATATCAGCACTGTGTGTGTAACCTTCCCATAGGGATGCCTTACTATTAACCACATACACACTGAAGGGTATTGAGGTACATTAATCCATTGTTTGTTAGGATAACACAATATATGGTCGAGATACCATGTACAACAATTTGAAAATCTGGAATCTTGATGGTCCTTAGCAACAAATATTACTAATGATAAATACATTTTTGATATATTTACCATAGGAAAATTTAGCAAAATATCTTAAAGGAACAACATTTTTACTTAATATTCTAATGATTTTTGGCATTAAAAAAATCAAACATTTTGACCCATACACATGCTACTAATTATGACTGGTTTTGTGGTCCAGGGTCACATGTTATAACTGCTTTATCACACAAAATGCAGCTGTATTATCCATCTTTGATGTCTTACATAAGAGAGCCTATCAAGAACTGATTGAAGTTTGTGGTTCACTTATCTCCACCACATTATAATGCATCTCATATCTTACAATAACACAGGGCTTCAGAATAACTTTTTTCACTACGAGCACAGTGGCCCCCAACTGAAAATTTTAGGGGCGCAACCATAAAATTTAGGGGCACATACCGTAAATCAACATGCTAACCAAATATTCACATTTCTACTAATTAATACACTGTATTACTAATAAATAATGTGATGATAGATGCAGAAAGTGCAATGTGCTGTTTTAAATTCAGTGTCTCATCACAAAAAAAGGTCAAATTTACTGGTTGCACATGTGCGACTGGATGTAAAATTCAGTGGCACACTCTCAAATTTTGGTGGCAGTCTGGAACCCTGTAACATCATACGAGTTCTCATAAATTTGCATACAAAATGCTCTGATGTTTTTGACCTTGTTTTAAAGACTGGTTTGTTAGTTCTGGTTTGTCGTTAGGGCTGGTTAGTTCTTTTGCCTTTGAAGTCTTAAACACTTTAAGGGCGCACTCACATTATCCAAACCAAACCATGCCCCAGCGCGATTGTCACCCCTCTCTACTCCCCCAGGTGCACGCACTCACACTTTACTTTTTATCGATCCGAGTCCGGGCGTGCTTTCGTCATTTAGATGTGATTGTTTTGAAAAAAGCAGGAAGTAAAGCTCTCTCTTAAAGGGATAGTGCGGCGCTACTGGAAGGTAGTTATTTTCGTTAATAAAGTTTTAAATAAGGATATTTCTACAACAACACCACGCGGATTACCCTCAGAAGACCTTCGTTTATCATCCTGGAGCCGTCTGGATTTATTTTGTGAAGGATGGACGCACTCTTTTTGGACTTGAAGGTCGTGGACCCCGTAACATTACATTTAATCAACTGAAAGATCTAAAACATTTTCTAAAATATCCGAAAATCTGTTTGTCTGAAAAACGATGGACATATGCAACTCGGACAGCTTGGGGGTGAGTAAATCATGGGTTTAATATCATTTTTGGCCGAACTATCCCTTTAACACTGGAACCCACTGTAATGATAAGTCTGTGTTTTTTATTCGGAGTCGTTTGGTGCGCAATTACAGACAGCCCTCTCACATGTCATCACATTGCTTAGTTCATCTCTGCGCGCATCAAAAGGTTTTTACGGAGGCAGATGAAGGTGAGTGGTCGCGCAAATGACGTCTTCACCTTTGCGCTCACACCACAGCCTTCCGCGCCTGAGCCCAAGTGAACCGCGCTCTGGCCCACCTCTGCAACCCGGTCATGGCGCGATTAACCAATCCGTGCCCGGGCGCGGAACAGAGCGATTACACTAGTCAAACAAACCAGGCTTTGGGGGTCAAACGCGTCCAAGCGCGATTTGGTTTGGATAGTGTGAGTGCGCCCTTACACGACTTCACTATGGTAAACAATGGTATTTCTATAATAGCCGGTTAAAATTATCTACATTTAAAATTCACACATACACGACTGTACACAAAAATGTACTACTATTACACTGACAGTAAATTATTGCTGAAACTGTTCCCAGTTGCATACTAAACTATACAGCACATTTTCTAACAGTGCACACATGCAAACAGTCAGACTGCTGTAGGCTTCTGGACCTGCACTACATTAAGAAACTCTCTCATGAACATTTGCCAAAGCCAGCAAATCCTGCATGACACAAACTTGGCCTTGTGAAAGATATTTAAAGCAATGTTATAGGTCCACCAGAAGTTAAGCTCATTTGAAGCCCAATTTTGAGCACCACAGACTCATTCCTCAGTTAAAAAAGCACAATTGTGGTTACAGTATGGCACTTATAATAGAAGTACATGGGGCAAGACAATAAACATTAAAATACATGGTGTGTATAGCTACAAGGCATGTGTTGGCATGACTAATGTAACAAAATTGTTCACTGACCTTGTCTGTGTAAATATAAATACAATGTTTACATGCAGGATACCAGAACAGAGCAAACTCCACTGTAGCACATAATCCCACTTAAAAAGACATTTTGTTTTCCTCAAATAACAAACATGTTTTACCGAATAGTTTAAGAGATTTAACATGCTCATTATTACTTAGGTACTGTAATAAATAACGCAACCTGATGATTGCTTCCTCTGAGAAGATGATTTATGAACGGTTAAAGAGGATTACATGACACTGTGTGTGGCTTTTACATTTCAAACAATCATGGCAGGCTTGAAGGATGACATGCTGCATTACAATCTACTGTTGCTAAGCCTAAGTATTTTTAAACTGATGGCTTTGTAAAGGTACACTTTACACATTTGTTAGCGGAGTGTTACTTAATACTGGAATTAGTGTGTGACTTTAGGCTTAAGTTAAAAAAAAACATTAAGACGCATAAGGTATTCAATTTTAAAATATCAAATAATTACAAAAACCAGATAATCAAGGTAAAAAAATGACTGTGAAATTAAAATATAAATTGCGTTCCGCTGGACCAATGTGTTTTTAAGGCACTTCTGAAGGCACCAAAGCTTTGACATGTGTAGCCTGTTGCAAAACTAACTTAATTAAAAAAGGTTAAATAAATACATGTTTTTAAAGGCTACAAAGTAATCATGGTAAGCAGCCCTACAGTTATGTGGACTGGGTCAAAATTGTAAACTTTTACATTATATATTTGCTTTACGATCTAACTGCAAATTCATCAGTGAAAGCTGTGAAGGAGAATGTTTCAATGTATATTTATGTGACATTGTCCTTATGTCTAAGTTTTTGGCTTTGTAAGTAGTTGATTTGACTCCAATATAGTTCAGTACAGTCACATCCATCAATCCATCATCTTATGAGGCCTGCAATAAATTGTGACAAGTAGGGATGGGACGATTACCAGTTTCACGATTAACCACCATAAAATGTCCTGACGGTTAGTATTATCGTTTTATTGTCATCATTACCGTATTTGATTACCGTGATTTTGAAAACTCGCGTTAAATCCTGTCCAGCCAGAATCAGTTTGACACAGGCGCGCACACATACAACACAGTTTTTTGCAGAGGTAGGCATTTAAGGGATAATGTATTTAATTCATTTACGGTAAACTTATTAGACAGATTTATTTATTTTTTTTACCACAGAAATAATTTCAGAGACATATGAAAATAAAACTTGTTCAAATGTTTTTAGTGTGTGTATCAGTTTTTTAACATTTCCATCTCATTTGAAAAAAAAAAAAACATGATAATATTGATAACCGTGAAAACTTTGGTCACTATAATTATGATATAAAATTTTCATACCATTCCATCCCTAGTGACAAGATCGCAACACAATATGTGTCGAAATCTACTGTGTAGTTCAGACTGAGAAGATATAAGACCTTGGTAAAATCAGCATGTAATTGTGTCATGTTTGCAGTTTAGTTTAATAGGTTACACTGTTACACTGAGAATGAAGGGTTCAGTTCGAAAAAATACTGAATGTCTTCCTAGTACAAATAAACCGTATTTGTATTTCATAGTACAAGACTACAAGTATAAAAAAATGTGATTATCTGATATATCATGTCACTGAAAAAAACATTTATAATCTCAATTGACAGATCTTAAAATTTTCATAAACAAATAACCCACCATACCGACAATCCCTGAACTAAAGGTAGGTAAACACCAAACCAACGACAAAGAACTATTGCTGAGGTAACCAGACTGCGACGTCACCCTGCATTGTCTGCATGGGGCAAAAAAGTTGCACTTGAGTTACACACCGAACAGACTAAAGTCTAGAGCAGGGCTATTCAAATCATACCCTGGAGGGCCAGAGCACTGCATAGTTTAGCTCCAACCCTGATCAAACACACCTGAGAAAGCTAATCAAGGACTTCATGATCACTAGACAATCACAGGTGGTTAAGTTTGATTAGGTTTGGACCTAAACTCTCTAGTGCTCGGCCCTCCAGGGTAAGATTTGAATAGACCGGGTCTACAGTCTAGTATCGCTTTGCGCTAGCATGAAAGAACATAACTCTCCCACACCAGCAGGCAGCAGTATTCTGTATTCGTCATTTAAACGGAAACCGGAAAAGCTAGAATTATGAATATACAAAGCAAGCAGCACTTACCATTGTTAACACCTGGCGGGCCGGGCTTATTACTAATGAATTTGTGTAGCTTTTGTTAATCATGTCTGCTATGTTGCAAATGGCACTGGCATTGTCAGGCCTTTGTCTTATTTTTGTGGATAAAGAAAAAACGATAAGGTGATGTACTAAATGGTTGAAAACTATGTTGGGGAACATTTGGTGGTTACCCAACACATGGCAGGGCAGGCAAAAACTTCTTAACTTTTTTGATTAGCATTATAACCGATTCAGTTTTTATTGAGCTCCATTTTGTCTTTGAGGTGACCAAACAAGTGACAAGAAAACCAAATGTCTATGCATTCCCCTCATTGCTCTGCCATCGGTTTGCTTTTGTCAGTTCCATTTAATTTCCCTTATGCTCATTCGCTAAGCTGAATAACCAATCAGATTTCTCGTTCTCTCTGACGAGCTCAGTTGACACTGTTTGTGACTGGGGGCAACAGTGCAGAACAACCCAACAAAACTAAAGCCGACCAACACTTAAAATCACCTGACATTGGCTGACGTCTAACCGTCAGCTTGGTGTTTTCTGGGCTGAGCCAAAGATGATCTTATGATAGCAGATGATAGCAGTTTATTAAATCCTGAAAGCAGAGGAAGACAGATTTTGACTCAAGGTCACTCCTCTGTGTTTTAGAAAAAAAGGTGGCTACAAAGAAAATGAATCATTGGATGACTCTGCTGCTCACATTACAGTGACCATGGGACCATACCCATCTGTCAATGAGTTTAATTAAAGGCTAATTAAATTAGGGGACATACTGTTTGGTCAAAAAAAATCTACACCCAGTGGATCCTACAAATAATGAATATTATAGAAGAAGGTAACATAGACTGTTACCTTCTTTAATAAATCCAAGTCAGATATGCCAAATTGATCTATTTTTATTACTGGAATAAAAAAAGTAAAACCAAACATGTTTCTCTATTGAATTATTAACATGAAATGTTAAGAGTATAAATTCTGTGACAACACCAGAATCTGTTTGTTTAAGCAGCACAACTGGTTCTCAGGTGGGACTTTCTGTTTGTCTTACTAATGGCAGATGAACATGCTATTTAAACAATATTTTTGCAGTTCAGTCGGGTGCTACAGAAACTACACAGATCACATTTAATCTCTTTAGGCATTAAGATATCAAAAGAGTGTGTCTCATGCATTATAAAAGTCTTCTGGGCCTACTAAAGAACAGATCACCAGACAGGACAATATACAGCACATGCTGTTAAGATCAATAACACAACACCCTAGACAATCCAGTAACCTTGACTAAGATAAGAAATAACTAATATATTGGATATGATAATGAGAATGGGTATCAAAGTCTGCAACTGCCCTTTAGAAAGTGTATACCGTAAAATTATTAATGTACAAAGTGTACCATCCATGTTTTTTTTTTGGTAGATTGATTACCATTACAAATAGCATTGTTAAACTATTATTATTGTTGTTGTGAGAGCATAGTAAATAAATGTGGTTAAACTATGGTTTATTTAAGGGTCTGCATATCTTACAGAAGCCGCTGGTCACAATAGCAATTTTGGTGAAGGCCAAAAGTACAGAAACGTGAAGGCAAGTATAGGCCTACATATAATGAGCAACACTTATTCTTGATCTTATGCAAAACTTATGTTATGTCTAACACTGCTGAATAGTGTGAAACTTACAGTATATGAGAGACACCCTAGATTAGGAACTACATTATCTGTTGTGGTAATTTTAATCACACACTTCTAACACTTACGATAGATAATTAGTTACTATTAATTGTTTATTTTGTTCTACATTCTTCTAATGTAAAGAAACGCTTGCTGAGTACATTACAACAATGCTAATATTGATGCAAGCAAATAGAGCACTGTAAACAGGACCCCATTTTGTATGGTAAACTTAATAGACTTTAATTACAGGAACGCGTGCCGGCTCGTGTGTACATTCTCAGGGTACAAAATGTTCATAATGTATAGTACATGACATGAGCCGAGCATTTCCTCATACGACCTGCGCGCTCCCGTGACGGCCCCTCTGGCGTCAGCGCATAAAATGCAGATCGGACGTCAGCTGTGATGTTATGCAACTAAAAGGCGTGTTGTACTTTATGCAGACTGGTCTATATATGACATCAAAGTATCGCGAGTGCGATAGTACTTACAGAGGCAAGCTGCGCTCACGCGATACTTTGATGTCTGGGCAGCGCCGTATGTAACGAACACACCTAAACTCTTTCCTTCTTCTCGCGTTCTTCTAAGTCCACAGTAGTAATTCAGACACAAACGTAAATAGTTATACTAAAGTGTACTACTCACTTCGAAAATAAAGATTCACGGTGTCTGAAACGCAATCCTGAACATGACTGTAGCTGACAGACTGTTGACATTATAATCACCTATGTTCCCACCGTCTAGGTTCTTTAAGGACGCGCGTCCTCAATGTACAGTACACATGCGATGAATTATTTAGCCCTCCATGACCAAAAGCAGGCTCTTATTCATTTAAGTGAATAGGGAAAGAATACCATGCCAAGTAATGAATCCCACAAAAGGGAATGATGACGGCAGTTTTGAGTTTTTATATGG